>NC_138765.1:64046422-64172523 GCF_965113315.1 Podarcis vaucheri
AATAATAGAAAGGAAAAAATAACTTGCAAAAGGTAAATTCTGCAAAGTAAATCTTGTCAGGTAAATTGCCATTTTCAAATTACTTATACATTATTTATATTCACAACAAATCCTGGAAATACCTTCCTTATCCTCCTGTGTTTTGTTACATTGCCCCAAAGGTGTTACTGTCCTGGTTTTCCTTTTGGCTACCTTCTGAATATGTTGCCTTCCTAACCTTCCTGGACGTGGCCTCCCTGACCTTTGTTTTAGTTCCTCTCTCCTGTAGCTGACCTTGATGACTGTCCTTGTGGACCTCAGGTCTTTTGGTTTGCTCTTTAATGTGTGACCTTCCTGACCTTGTAATGTTAAAAATAAATAAAACCACCCAGTGTGTTTCTTGAAAGCTTAGTATACCCTTATGTTTGCTACTGGAACAACAACATCATACATGTGTGATGGCCCCAACCCTTTGGAATTCCCACCTCTTGACAGACATTAGACAGGCACCATCTCTGTTGCCTTTTCAGCAGTTTCTGAAGACCTTCCTCTTCCACCAGGACTTCAAAAGAGAAACCTTTCCCAATCTGCACCAGAATTGTTTTTATTATTCAATTTCCTGTTGTTTGCTGCCCTGGACTCCTTTGGGAGGAAGGGAAGTACACCAGTCAATCAATCCCATAATAAGCAGAAGGGGATAATATATTAAGTATGATATGACACAGATTAGTGAAAAATGTTTTACAAATTGTACCACTTTAGGGTCATTTAGGACACCCCAATACATAACAGGGCTGGTTAAAATTTGAATCCAGAGTTTGAGTCAGTGAAGGAATAATTTAACTATGGATACTATTAAGCTCAAATGATAAGTCTTCATTCCAGTTACCTTCAGTGGAAGGGATGTTAAGTATCTTCCCAACTTTCCCATTAAAGCCAGTGAGACTTTGTGGATGGCAATATGCCCCTGAATGCCAATTTCTGGGAATCACAAGTTGGGACAGTTCTTCTGAGCTTGGATCCAACTTCTGAGATATCTACAGGCATCCAGTTGTCCACTGTGAGAGCAGCATGCTGGACTATTGGCCTGATTAAGCAGGATATTCTTGTGTTCTTAGGTACTTAACATCCCAAACTTTAGCTGGAAAGTGTCCTATATTAAGTGAAAGATCTGTTCTTTGTTGCACCAGTTCTATAGGCTACCAGACGTTGGTACCAGACGTCAGCAGCTGTTAGATAATACCAGAGGCCTGTTGGATCAAAACTGGAGCTAGAAAGCACATCCTAGGTTTGGCCCTGCACTTTGAGCTACTTTACACTTGAATCAATGCCAAGTTTCCCTCCAGATCACGTTTATCCAATCCTAATTTTGATTCTCCACATTTCCACATCAGTTTGGATTTATTTTTTTTAAAGAAAACTTTATGAAAATTCATCATGTTTTTAGTGCATTTTTTCCCTAAAATACACATTTCTTTAAAAACGAATTTTGCCTTATATACACATTTTTGCAGAGCTATTTCCAGAAATGTAATGCATTTTTTCTATATTATTTTTTACTAATACATGCATCATTATGCACATTTTACCCTAGTACATGCGTTTTTGTACACTTTACTTGGCTGGAGAATTATCTTGTGAAATTCAAAGAGTGCAAATTTCTTGTATTGTTCCAGAAAGTGTGAACTAGGTAGGTTCACCAGTAAATTGAATCTCTTTCTTGCTCATCCGCTTGTTTCCCCTGGTAGTCAGAGTTGGCTTTTGCCTTCAGATTGCCAGTTCTGTCAAGGGTTCCATGGAAAGAGAAACACATGCTCTCTGCTATACACCAGGTGCCTGGCTGAGCCAGCAAGATGGATGAAGTACCCAGTCCTTCGTACCTGTGTGTATCTGTCAATAAATATATACTGGTGTGTGCGCGCCTGAGTGTGTGTGCATGTGCGCAGGCTGAGATAAAAGCTACTGTTTTAGTGGCTGGATACACTAGAAGTATATGCAATTAGGCTGACTGACAAACATCAGCATACATTATTAGATTTAAAATTCACTCCTATAATTGCTGCAGGAAATTGACTGTATCTGCAAATCAGTCCTTGTGATACTTTGAAAATAGCATGTTTTATGTTTTCATTTGTTGCTCACAAAATGGTGTAGATCTACTTGGGGTGGGGGGGATATAAATCCCAATGCTATCGAGGCCACTTATTTCCTCATCTTCATACCTATGTGCCCAAATTAGCAAAAAAATAAAAATAAAAGAAAATACTCCAGTGTGAATCTAATTCATTTGTTCCTGCCAACAGAGACGGCTGAATTCTTGCAAAATTCAAATTTCTAGTCAAATTATGTTGTTTAGCCTCTCATGAATGATCTTCCTCCAGCTCTTGTTAAGTCTATTTAATTCCAGTGAAAATGCTCCAAGAGAGTGGAATCAAGTCAAGCATCAAAGCTGCCACCCATATTAGAACTAGGCCAAAATGTAGCTAAAAAGTTAGGTTTTCTTATAATTTTCTCTTTTTTCCAAGCTCCCTTTGAGATGCAGAATAACTTCTGAGAATATTCAGCAGTATACTCCCCAATTTTACTATTTGTGAATATGGTCAAATTGTGGGTGCAACTGTGGATCCATCAAATACATTTTAATATTGTTGTAAGAAACATGGATTCCAGCCCTCCTCTTTTAGCCCATTGTTTCTTTCACCCTTTGTTGTAAACTAACAGTATAGCCAAGGAGAAATTCCCTCAGAAGACAATTTTCTGGGAATTTTCTTCCTTGCCCCCAAGTACTGGAGAATTTCTCTTAAATCCACCTACAGCAAATAGAGTGGAAAATTTGTGGCAGCTATTTTGACTCAGCCATATCATATCTTGATGAAGATGTGTTATTCCTATCAATACTATTCATATCGTATCATCTTGTATGCACTTACAAATTCACTGTAGCTACTTAAAGTGGGAGGTGTATCAGGTCTTATTTTAAGTAATTGCTCTTCTGCAGGTCTGACCATCCTGTATGTGCCATTGCTCAGTTGGTGGCAAAAGGGCTAAATCCAAATGGTAATTAACCAGAAATGAGACTTTGGGGTCTGGGGGATAGTTGGATGAACTATTTCCTGCACATAGCTACAATTCCCAGAGTTCCCTGGAAAGAGGGATTGATTGCTAAGCCACTCTGGGAACTGTAGCTCTGTGAGGAGAATAGGGGTCTCCTAACAACTTTCATCATCCTCATCAAGCTACAGTAACCAGGATTCTTTAGGGAAAGGCATGACTGTTTAAAGTGACATGACACCGCTTTAAATGTATAGTGCAGATAGGGCCCAAGGTTAGAACCGGCTATTTGTTCGCAGAATCCTTGTACGTTGTTACGGTACTTGATGTGAATGGCATATTTCTCTCCCTTGTGAATCTCCCTTTTGTTTTTGTTTTTTTGAGATTAATCAGCAGCAGACATGCATCCCGGTAGTAGGACATCAAGGACTTAATTAAAGAGGGACTTCTGTAGGGCAACTCTTCCAAATTTGGTATCTGATCTAGCCTTGGCATCAAGAGAACAATGCTGGGTGAAAAATAAGAAGTAGTATTTATGAAGCTCCATGGTAGCCACTCTGCAAATGACAGTGATGTGAATATGTCACAGATAAGCTGCAGAAGCTGCTATAACCCTCGTGGTATGGGCTTTAAAGCCATCTGGTACCCAAACACCTGCTTTCAAATAACACTTCAGAGTACAAAAGATGATCCGTTTGGACAGCTTCTGCACTGAGAGAGATCTCCCCACTGGAATTTTCTCCAAATGAAATAAACAATCTGGATGAAGTATGGGAAGGACTAGCCTTATCTAGGCAATAATCAAGCTGCTTCTTCACATTCAACCTGTTGATCAAAACCATCCCAAGTGAATCTGAAATTTGGAGAAGGGAGCCTGGCAAGAAACCAAGCTGACTCTCATGGAAATTAGAAAGTTTCTTTCCAGAAGAACTTTGGTTGCAGCAGACAAAACTGTAACCCTTTATTTTATTTTTTCTTCCCGAATAAATGAGCATAGGGGGTTAATTAGGAGGCTTGAAGTTCACTTGCCACTTGTCAGGAAGCTGCATGAGTTTATTGACAACCAGACTTAAATTCCAAAGCACTGTTGCAGCAGCAGCCAAATCCTCTGTTCGGTGATTATAAATGGACATCCTCGGAAAGGTGATAGCTATTCAGTCACACTTTCCAAGAAAGCTGAATTGAGTCAGAATTAATTACGGTCATATGCCTTTTTATCTGACTCAATATCATGAATAATAACTTTGACTTCTATAAAACTTCCGTTTTAAAAACTGCATCCATTCTCCCTATTGATTGGTAACAAAGGGCGCCATTCAACTATGTTTTACTGAGAGTACACTCGTTAAAATTAATAAACATTACTTAGTTAGGGGCATTCATTTCAATGCATCTACTTTCAGTAAAATGTAGTTGAACATCATCCAAAGTTCCATAAAGAAAGTTAAGAAATTCACCAGGGATCCCAAGATCCCTATATTTGAATTATCTACAAGGCTTTTACATTAGGAAACATAGCTGTCTTACTAAGACTCAAGAACAAGATTCCTGTATTTCTAACCTGCCCTTTATTTTGGGATATTCTGGAAATGCATAATAATGAAGTGATGGATATCATCATTATTATATAACAAGTTTTTGTGGCTAGAATCATTCTCTGATAGGAAAGCAGAAACAACCAAACATGGTGCTTTCATCAGAATTTGTTTGTGTCATCAGAATTTGCTTGAGTCAATCCCTGACATCTTTTTAAAATGCTACTGTCAATTTGTAGAAACTGATTTTTAAATATTACAGCCCCCATTTGAAGGCTGCTGAAAAGTGCTTCTGCATGGTAGTGCAGGAGACGTAATATTTGAAAGCCACTTCTCTGAATGCGTAAGTCAGGGTTTCCAAATTTTAATCAGTTCTGAGTGCCATGGATCTTGTGGACTATATGGAAATCTGGAATGTGGGGTGAGGACACGTTCTAGGAACATGAGGAAGGGTAGCAATAGAGGAGACATTTGATTCTGTCCCCATTTAAAGGCAGACCCTGCCTAATTCGTACTTTCAGAAACAATACAGGAACCGGAACACAGCCATCATTTAGCAGTTGTGCTTCTCTGAATTTTGCAGTGCAGTTCTCCACCTAAGTAATGTGTACGAAAATGCATAGACCAAAGCGTACATTTCCAAGTGAAAATAACATATACAAATGAATTATATTGGAGGGAAACTGCTTTGCAAAAATGTGTGTGCGAGGCAAAATTGCATATCATCATCAGTGTAGGAGGAGGAATTCATACGAAAGTGCTGATGAATTTTCATGAGAACTTTAAAAAACAAACCTCAAACTGATGTGTAAATGTGGAGAACCGAACTTTTGTGTTAGGTACAGGGTCTCCATACCCTTCCCCCTTTTTCTCAGATTAATTTTATACAGACTTTGCTTTCAGAGCAGTTGGTACATTGCAAAACGAAGTGCCAGTGAGTCCTAGAAGGAGACAAAAGTCATATTAGTTCTTGGACAAAGGTGTGTTTGTGTGTGTGTGTGTGTGTGTTGTTGCAGCAGATTGCAGATGTGACACAGGGCACAATCCAGAAAACACTATTGGCACCTCATAGTTCAGAGAAAGTCCTGAAAGCAAGAGCCGGAATTTGTTAGCCTGTTTCCCTCTGAAGTCAGCCCAATTTTTAAATCTCAAATTACCGTATTTTTCTGTCTATAAGACGTCCCCATGTATAAGACACCCCCCCATTTTTGGGGACTTAATTTTAAGAAAATGAGGGGAGATGGCCCAAAGTTGTTGAGCTTCTCCCTCAATGCAACTGTGGGCAGGAAACACTCCCTAGAACGTTTCCTGCGCACAGCGGCATGGGGGAAATTGCGCTCCCACCAACTGGCTGGCTGGTGGGCACACCGCTTCCCCCCCATGCCACTATCTGTGTATTGGACGACCCCATTTTTTGGACACGATTTTTGAGTCAAAAAACCTTGTCTAATACACGGAAAAATACAGTATCATATGCAAAGTTTATTCAAATTTGTGCCATGAGTCTATGATCCAAATTGTTTAAGTACTCAGAAATGGCCTGGGCATTTAATAGCCTGTACTTTATCCCACTTTGTCTCAAGACCAGTACTCTGGTTTCCTTGAAATATATCGGGGGGGGGGGGAATCAATTAGACCTTACTTGAGGCTCTTTCCCACCATGTAGGGTTAAGCCTATCAGTGAGTGGTTAGAGGGTAGGACAAGTTTGTTTTCTTTTTCCTTTTCTTTATTTCCTTCCATTTATGTATTGTTAAGCAAAGTATTGTTGATTGAAATTATTTATACAAAATGGTTGCCTTGTGTTAATTAATAAGACTTCATGCTTTTTGTACAGTGCATATATTTCTTTCTTTAAATACAACTAAACCACTACCAAAAACTAGTACAATGTAATTGCTGATCATGTATCTCTTTGTTCTAGACACTTTTATAAAAGAGTATGTATTATGTATGATGTGACCTTCAAATGTCATGGATGTGTTGTGCAATAAACTGTCAATATTTGTGGTTATAAGGTACTAGATGACTTTTACAATAATTGGAACAGCTATATTAAAAGCTCCGATCACTCAGCTGGTTAAAGAGAAAGACACAGGCCAGTGTTCATGAGGGACTTTCCTTCTGCCAAACTGTTAAATGGATAGTATTGTAAGGTGTTTAAGGAGGCTTTTGTTTGTTTGCTTTAAAAAGAATACAGCAATTTCAGCATGGCTAGGAACAATAATTTTCGTTTCAGCAGGCACAATTTTCAGAACACGGTTTGTTCCTTAAGGGACCATGGTTGCGCCAACACCATGCATTTACACACATTTCAAGACACCCCCCCCCCCAAAAAAAAAATCAATCCTGGGAACTGTAGCTTCTTAAAGGTGCTGGGAATTGTAGCTCTTTGCCACATAAAGAGCTCAGTTCCCAGTGTTCTTTAGGAGCTGAAATGTGCTTTAAATGTATGGTGTATACACAGCCAAAGCTTTGTTTTTCTTTTGGAATAAAAAAGTTACAAATGATTTTTTGCACTTTGCCGCACACCTTAAAGCAAAATGAATTGGAGAATGGGAGAGGAAGGGTGGCATCTGGTTTCTGAATTATAATAATGTTTGGATTTTCACATACTTAAAAGAAATTAGGAGGGGCATGGGTTATCATTTGCCTTTACATCCTCCCTACCCTCTATCCTGCACAAACCCTTCCATGATGAACAGGAGCACAACTTCAAGTGAAGCCAGCTTACATTTTTCATTTGTTGATACTTTCAGATCACTATGCAGCAGAATCCAGTGTTTACAGTTCAGTCAAAGGGGCAAAGGCCATCACCTGCAAGTTACGTTAAGGGTCAATTGTGTATTCCAGACTTTGGGGAGACTAAATTTTGAAAAGTCATCTGAAACTGCTTGGCAACTTGACCATGAAACAAGCCAACAGATTACAATTTATAATACATGTTGTCCACTCTTACTCACTTAACCTCAATTCTGTCAGTTGCACAGTGGCTCATAGGATCCGACTAGAAGATCCATGCCCAAAATGTTGCTGTAGAAGCAGCAAGTAGCTGTTGGTACTGTTTAAGCTACCTTACTACCAGATCAAATTGATGCATCAGGTCTTTTTAGCCACCCCACTCCTGGAGTTTGTTCAACACAAAAGGATATCTCTTGCAAATCTCATACAATCGATATTACTCTGGGCAATTCAGGTTACTTTCCAATTCTCAGTCTTTTGACTAAGATAGGCATAGGCAAACTCAGTCCTCCAGTTGTTTTGAGACTACAACTCCCATCATCCCTAGCTAACAGGACCAGTGGCCAGGGATGATGGGAGTTGTAGTCCCAAAACATCTGGAGGGCTGAGTTTGCCTATGCCTGGACTAAGACATAGTACAGCACCTAAAATTTGCAAAGAAGTGCTTCAGATCTAGCAAATTACCCAAGAGAATCATGAAAAAGACTTTTAAGGCCTTTTCAGCTGCTTTCCTCCACACATTTGTGTGGGTGGGTGGATGATTTTAGTGTGCTGTTCCCAATAGTTGTGTGTATATTGTTTCCACACTATTCCAGATCATGTGGAAGCCTGTGGGTGTACACAGAAGTTCCCAACAACAAAGGGCATGGCATCGGGGCAGGGCCATGAGATGTGGTCCCACTTCCCCATGCACAACTAGTTTGTGGATGAGACCTTTTGAATAGGACTTTAAGCTGCTTTCATTAAACAAAAATGTATTGGTGTCTGTGTGTGGATAGGAGACTTTTTCATACTGATTTCTACCTGGTAGATAAGGTTGGCATCAGCCTGGAAATATATTTTCAAGGCCTGTTCCATTAGAGTAGGACCTTTATGCATAAAGGCCAGGAGTGCAGTGAATTAGGAGGCATGGAGTATGAAAAACCCTGCCTCGTTGAGTATTTGCTATACCAGTAAATATATAACTGCATCCTTCATTCAGCAAGTCTTGCTTTCCCAGTTACTGATAAATTGTTTAGAATGTTTCCAACTTCCTTTTCCTCATGCATGAGAAAACTCTTAGCTCACTTGCAGCCTGATAGTATTGACTATGATTATTTGAGGCTTCCATGTTGCTGCTGCTGCTCTGGGCTTCCATGAGTGCTTTTTCTATATGGAAAGTCCCATGCCTTCCCTTCCTTAAATCTGATGTGTTTTCAAAGCTAGTATATCTGACACAATTACTCAGAATGCACTTCTCTGAAAAGCAATGCAGTCTGGATCTTTTGTTTGCCTGTGCCATTCAAGTGACTAACAGGAAAATCTGAAGTCTATATTTTTCACTTACCAAAAGAGCATTTTCGTATAATCTTCATTTCTAATTACACAAACAGGACAGAGCTATTTTCTCCTCATTGGCAGGGCTCTGTTCCAAATCGACTCTAAAATAGCTCTTTGTTTCAACAAATTCTTTGCCGATCCATATTAATGCTTAACAGTGTAGCATGACCATACATGGTCACTTTAAAAAAGCACCCTAAATCCTTTGATAAAATAACAAAGGCAGCAACTTGTTAAAAGGCCCAAAATGCTTGTGCCTTTTTCAGAATATTTAATATAAGGTCGCTTCTTAAGTACCAAAAGCATTAGTTATGAGCAAGTAACTCTGACTTTAAAAAATGGAGGCGATGAAACATTTTTCGATTTCAAACAGCAGCTAAAAGCACTTTTTTTTTGCTGTTCAATACATCCAACCAGTGTTACATGGTTTTTTAAGGTTGTGTATTATCATTATAACTAAGGCTGTGTACACATTCTCATTCACTCTTGCTCCAGTGCGCTCCCAACACTGGTGTTTGAAGCCATGTACACATGAGGTTAGCCACAATCCATAGATAGATAGCCTGTAGTTTCTTGAGAAATACTATTGCATGATGTGTTTTCCCTCAAACCAGCTTCCATACAATCTGAAAATGTAAACTGTCAATAAGCTGAGGTGTGCACGTTTGAGACATCAGTTGTGCATGCCCAGATGACAGCTTCATTGAGTAGGGGTTTTGGGGGGTTGTAGGCCCAGGCAAAGCACATCAGGTGAAGACATTCTGCTCCTTCTCTGGTGTTTACAACAACATAAAAAACACTACTTAAAATACATAGGGGGTGGGCAGAATGACCTCACTGCATTATAAACTACTAATTTGTATGTAATCTAATTTGTACTTTCCACACTGGTCCTGAAAGACCTACATTGGCTCCCAGTAAGTTTCCAAGCACAATTCAAAGTGTTGGTGCTGACTTAAAAACCCTAAACATCCTCGGCCCAGTATACCTGAAGGAGCGTCTCCACCCCCATTGTTCAGCCCAGACACTGAGGTCCTGCGCCGAGGGCCTTCTGGCAGTTTCCTCTTTGCAAAAAGTAAGGTTACAGGGAACCAGGCATTCTCGGTAGTACCCTTCTAAGTAGTAGCGCCCACCCTGTGGAATGCCCTCCCATCAGATGTCAAAGAAATAAACAACTACCTGACATTTAGAAGACATCTGAAGGCAGCCCTGTTTAGGGAAGTTTTTAATGACTGATGTTTTAATGTATTTTAATCTTCCCCAGAGTGGCTGGGGAAACCCGGCCAGATGGGCAGGGTATAAATAAAATATTATTATTATTATTATTATTATTATTATTATTATTATTATTAAACTGATAGTATGCAATATCCAGTTTGTGCAACAGCCATTTTGCCAACAGGAGTCCCATTCTTAGTGTAGTAGGATTCCTGAATCCAACAAGTATCTTGTGTTTGCAAAAGATGTTGCACAATCCCTAGCACAATTGCTGACCGTTCATGCATTCCTGCTTATGTAGCAATGTCAGGATTCAAGCATCTTGCACAAAATTGTGTTGGATCTCACCCAGTGTCTATCCTTTAGAACTTATATCTTTCATAATGTTGTGAATAATGTTTGTGTGCCACCAAATATAATAGTGAAAATAACAAAATTGTGACTTCTTAGATCTTTCAAGATCAGACATTTCATAATAACTTTATCTCTTTCGCATGTTACTGTAAGTGGCTAATGAGGAAGAACCTTCACTTCTTGGGTGTAAAGCACTTCTGCATTATGCCCACAAGGTTTATGTGTGGCTCATCCTTTGCAAGTCAAAAGAAGGAAAAGAGTGAATGAGTCACTCACACTTCCTCTTTCATCACTACCTGCAACTTGCAGAAGAGCCTAATCAATATTTCTAAAGTTGAAAAGGCTATATAATTTTTCATTTCTACCTGGAAAAGACTTTTGGAAACACATTTCATTATAATTTTGATCTCAAAAGCATAGTAGAAGGAAATGAACTTGGATATTCCACACTCAATGCCAACTTCTATCAATTATCCCTTGAGGGTCCTCAATATCTCAAATCCCACAGGTCTTTGACCCACAAACATGGTTTTTCTACTGTCTATGTTTGTGCATGAACATTTGGAAGCTGTTGCAATCATACTCCCATAGAGCTTAATGTACTCCTACTATCCTACAGCCTGCTCCTTATAATGCCCACTGTACAAATATTACTTGGCTCCTTATATTGCCCCTTATATTGCCTGTAATCCAGATCTGTCACTGAGTCATGTGATGAGGGAACAACCAAAATATCTTGAGCTGTGGGAAATGCCGAAGAAGCATAATGAGAGTCTTCTACCTCAATGCAGGGACATCCCCACATAATACCACATTAGGGGCCCAATTTAGTATAATTATGAATTCAGTTCAAGTATAGTACAGTCTAATCTTGGGACATCTGCTCAATTCTATTTGCTTCCTGTGTTATGACTATAGTTGCAAGACCACTGAAGAATTTCATTTGTTTGCTTTTGTGTGCTTGATTTACATTTTGACTGTGCGGCTCTTCCCCTTTATTCCTTACCTTGTTTGAGGGCAGGGAGTGTTTAACAAACTAATCAATATAGTCTTTTCTCTAGTGCCCATTACATCAGGCCTGCCCAACTGGTGATCAACCAAGCCAAATACAGCTCACCACTTCTGTGTGGTGAATGGACTTGCAAAATATTAATAAGGGTGTGTGTGTGTGTGTGTGTGTGTGTGTGTGTGTGTGTATTACCAAGACAGTTGTCTATATTCAGTTTTGTTGCTTGCAGATCATGCCGGTCTACCCTATATGACAAAACTAGGAAATAATGATTTAACATTTCAAAGAGCTGAGGTTTAGAAGATCAAACGAACATTTCAAAAATCCCTGTCCTGCACTGATTCTTCAGTAAGTTCTTTCAATGCATTCAAGGAAGCTCCTGGAAGCAGTGGCGGAGCTTCATGCTCTGGCACCAGGGGGTGGAGAGCAGGTGGGGCCAGGCTGGCGTGCATCCCAGGGGCTTGGCGCTCCACCCGTAGGGACGTGGCGCGCCGCCCATGAGGCACATGGTGCCCAGCATGGGCGGGGGGCAGCCACGATTGCACCCCGCCAGGATCGCGCTGCCAGGGGCGGTGCACTCCCCCTGCACGCCTCTTCCTCCGCCAGTGCTTGGAAGGAATGGAAAGGCCTTGAGATGCCTCAGCTGCTAATCTAATACTAGTTGCTTTGTCTGTTTCTGTTCGTATTATTGCCTGTTCATATTTTAAACATATTTTACACAGGCTTTAAACACCCCTGTGCTGATACATGGATATTTTCTTGGAATAGCTCGCACTGTGTTAGTAGGGGTATTTAAAATTGCTGCCTGAATTACTTAAATAAGAGTGCAATACTATACCTGCTTATTCAGAAATATGTCCCGCTTTGTTCAATGGGGGCTTACTTCCTTGTAGCTGTGTTTAGAATTGCAACACAAATCATCATCATCATCATCATCATCAACATCTTTATCATCTGATTTGTATATTTGTATGCCACTTTTCTGTACTTAGAACTATGCTCAAAGCAGCTTACAACATGAAATGATTTACATAATTACAAAAGTAGTTATAAGCAATAAATGAAGCACATCATAAATAAATTGAATATTGGGAGTGAAAGTACTGAATTCTGTGGAAAGAGAATGATGAAAAGTTACAAACCTGTAGTATTCATTGACCACGTAGAGCTATTCATTCAGGTAGCTGCAACTTCCAGCAATTTAGAGAAGGGGGTGTATTTATGTGAAAGAGAAACAGAGAGACAGGCCAAAAGAAAGCCCTCAACGCAGCTTTAAAACCTCATGAATGTGCTCTCTGTGGGGGAAAAAAGTCCTTATAGGTATGGCCCCACTGGAGGAGCTATCTACTGTATGTCTACTTAAATCTAAAGGACAACTCTTCAGACCACCCACACATTGCGCTGCCTTGTTGTTTTCAGTTTGGTTTTTCGGAGGGATTAGTTTTAAACTCCGCAGCCTTCTAGCTTCACCAAAAGAAGAAGGAGAAGAGGGGGGGGGGAATCAGTTTTGTGTAAAGTGAAAATTAGTCTCTTAAATCTGCAAAGCGAGCTGTTTATCTTACAAATTTATTCTTTTTTTTATTGGGCCACACATACCCTAGATAGAAAGATAAAAGAGAAATGTCTAACAAGCTGTCATTAAGAATGACATCTAGCAAAACATAACTAGTACTTTTATTCTGTAAATTCATCATGAGTGGCTTGTTAGCTTTAGCTATCTGTTGATATGGGGTGTCCGCCTTTTTTGCACTCTGTTTATCACAGTCAATATATATATATATAATTGCCTTCACACAGGCACAGTTTTGCACCACATATATGCTTCCTATATCCCAGTTTTGCATCTCAGTGTAGTTTTGCACCACATATATGCTTCCTATATCCCAGTTTTGCATCTCAGTGTAATTTTCTCTCTTGAATTCCATATGCAATACTGTGTAAATACTGCGACAATTAGAAGTCCTTGAGGAATTGAGAAATATAAAATAGCCTCTCTCCATGTCTGCTTGAAAGACCACATAGATTCTGCATTATGTTACTCTTAAATCCTGTGAATAATTAAAAATGTCTGTTGCTAGCTTTCTAACATATACTTTGTGTTATAACTGGCTAGCATTTCAAGCAGAACACTCAGAGAATCTTAATCAGCCATATATTTATTTTATTAACTTATTCACTTTTATCTTAAAAAACAAACCTAAACTTATTCTTGTTCAGCAAAAGTTCATGACTATCTGTGATTCCTCCAGTAGGTGTTTTAATCACATGACATAACTGGAAAGGCATTTGTTTTCATTTTAATTTGTTATTTAAGAAACCTATACATTAAGTCCACATAAGTATCCCTTTGCTGTATTTCTTGTTACCAGTTCTCTGTCTCTCTGGTTCAAGGCAGAGGTTCTACTCCCCACCCCCACCCCCTTCATGCCTTGACTCATTCCTGTCGTTTGGTGTCACTCTAAATACATCTCCAGTTAGGGATTCAGTTCACATTTAATGGGGAGCCCACCTATTTCGCACTTTCTGATACAATATGTGAAATGCAATACAGCTGTCCTTCGAAATGTGCACTTCTCTGAATTTTGCAATGCAGTTCTCCAGCAAAGTGATTTGTGCAAAAATGCATGGACTAGGGTCAAGTATGCATATTAAAAAATTAGTGCAAGCAGCACACACAAATACTTTATTTGAGGGGAAGTTGCTTTGCAGCTATGTGTACATATTAGGAGAGATTCGCACTAAAATGCTGATGAATTTTCGTAAGGACTTCAAAAAGAATGCAAATAATTATAACAACCATTCTTCTCTTGGTGCTGTACTGAGGACCCAGAAAGGCAGAGCTGGGAGAGACTAACTCCTCCCAGCTCTCTTGACCCAGGTCTCAGGGATGCAAAGCAAGTTGGCCTTCTTACCTATGATTAAATCATAGATCTATTTTGACTCAACCTGGAATTCAGGAACAGACCTGTGGACAAACTGGTTAAGCCTACAAGGAACCTTTCAGAAAACAAAACCCAGAAGAGTGAAAAGGCACGTAATATCTAACAGTTCTATTCTTCAACCCACCTAAAAAAAAAACCCTCCCTCATCCCACCTCTTCCTGGGTAATAGGGTCATTCCACTCTCTTCTAGGCTATTTGATGAATTTCCTATTGGTAACATTGCCAATGAAAAATGATTCAATAGAAAGCCTTCACAGTCCTAGCTGAAAACAAACACAAAAGAAAACTTTGCATATCCACAACTAAAATATAAAAAACCCCACCTGCAGCCAAAGCACGCTGCTCTCACCCCCTTCTCTTCTTCAGGGACTGTCACACATTCCTCTTGATTACTTCTGAACACACAGGTGAGAAAATCACCACCAGCACACCAGCACTTTCAGAAGAAAAGACACTTCTTAGTGTTCTCCTTTCCCATTTTCAGAATGAGATGAATTAATTCAGACACAGCTGAAAAATCAGTGGAAAGAACTAGAGGGAAAGTGCCCCCAACCCTGTGTGGGGTATCTATCTCTGGAGGCCTAGGGAAAATCCATTCGGAATCTTCCCATTGCCACAGTGAGGTTTTTATTCAGGCTTAAGTGTCCAGGTAAATTACCATGGACATTCTCTGGGATTATGAAGACAACTCCCGTCATAGAAGGTGAGCTGGATCATTGATCCAACCAGCTTCGTACTGTCTACTCTATGAATGAGTAACCTGTGGTTGTCCTGACCTTGTTGGATGCCAACTCCCCTTAGCTCAGCCAATGGTCAGGAATGATGGGAGTTGTAGTCCAGCAACATCTGGGGGACCAAAGGCTAACCACCACTGGCATACACTGACTAGCAGCCAGCTTCCAAGTTTTGAGGCCAGAATCTTTACCAACCCTATCATGGTGGTTCAGCCAAGGACTTTTGCATGCAAGTGGCTTGGCCACTAAGTTGTATTCAATAGTCTGCTTTTGGTTTCCTTTTCATGCTCCTTCCAGGCTCAGCCAGTCTCAGGCCTTGATCATTTAATTTCCTGAAGTCTTATGTTCATGTCGGACCAGGACCTGGGAGACCTGGGTTCAAACCCCTACTTGGCCATGAAGCTCATTGAATGACCTTGGGCCAGTCACTGCCTCTCAGCCTAACTTACTTCACAGGGTTGTTTGGAGGATTAAATGAGATGGGTGGAGCCATGTACACTACCTTTAGCTCCTTGGAGAAAAAGGTGGCATACAAATGCAATAAATAAATAAATAAAATATTGGGAAATCAACTGTTTTGGACTGGACAAAATTCTCACACTCGCAACCCAGGAATCATCTACCCCCACATGTGTGATATAATAGTGACAGCATTCTCATAGAGAGCTATAACTTGCTATGGTTTGTGGGCAGCCGCAAGTGTAATTTCAAACAATTAGAACAAACATTGGGTGCAATTATTTCTTGAGTACCTTTAAGTCTCCTTGATTTCACCGTGAGAGATTTACGCTTGTGCTTACTCTCCCTCTTTTTTTTAAAAAAAAACCAACTCAATCCTTTTTAATGAATTACGAATGTAGAATTCCTCCATCTCCTTGACATTCTATCTATTATCATTAGTAGTAGTAATAATTATAATAGTCTTCTCAGCACTGAAAACTTTCAACAGGGACTTCTATTTTGCTCTGTATATCTTTGCATATTGATTAACAATGAACCAAATTCAATGCAGCAAAAAAAAAAATCTTTAAAAAACAAAACTTTTTTTAGGATGAGAAAGTACTTAATAGGAATGAAGCAAAAGAAGAAATCAAACCAGCTGCTGACACAGCTGTTTCTTTTCTTGTCTAATTCAGTTCAGTATAAAGGTACCATATGCTGCTTAAAACGACGATGGGGAAGATGAAATAATTTAAGAGAATAACAAGAAAATACATGAATTGTCAGCATTCTGTCAGATTTAAAGAATGAAACAGACAGGTGTAGTATTGACATGTTTAGCTTTGTGTTGTGTTAGCAGTTTGAGTGAGAACAACTCCTTGACATGTGCTGAAATGATGTGAGAACACTCTCTATATTTCAGATATCGGCGACGAAGCTGGGAGATCTGCCGGAGTCCAGCAACCAGCTTTGCTGAGAGACAGGAGCCTTGGGTCTGCTATGAAAGACTGCCCTTACTGTGGGAAAACTTTCAGGACATCACACCACTTAAAAGTTCACTTGAGGATACATACAGGTGAGATCTCCCTGTAGCATAGCGGATGTTTTATAGGGGAGAAACTAATGCACATATGGTGTTGTATTGATGTGTGGTTGCTATGAAACTGAACTGTGAACCGAGAAATCCCCAGTTCAGTTCTCACCTGCCATGTATTCAGCACAAGCAAGAACCCAGAATGTCACCAACACCCCTGGCATTCTGGAAATGACAGTATGGATCTACCTTTGAATTGTTAGGATTGTCAATACAAAGGTGTGAAGCACTCTGCATTTTTTTAAGAGTGCTGAGCCAAATCTTCAGGAGTTTAGATTTTCACCCTGAGTTTCCCGTGCTCAGAAAAGGATAGTCTTGTGTTGAACAGTTAAGAATATCAAATGTGTTTCTTTGTTCATTTCCTGGGCCCTAATCAGAGCACAGACTTGTGCAAAGGTGCCCAAAGGCTGTTTTTTACAAAATAGTTTTTGCTCCAGGAAACTCTGTAGCCGCAAGCTATCCCACAGGGCACAGCTCAGGGAAGCTCCTAGCGAATTAGCTCAGAGACTGCACAGTTCCCTGGAGTCTCCAAGCCAGCTTTTCACACACTTCCTTCTAGTGTCAAAGACTTGGAATGGGAAATGGGCAATTTTTTGTAACGTATTACTGCAACATTAACGAAAGCAAAAATGAAATTAAAAAGGTGCTTTTGTCTCAGCTCTAGAAATGCTATATGAAGTGTTTACCATGAATAAAAGAGTGCCAGTTTGAACTTTCTTAATAAACACACAAACCATATTTATTTTATTTATAAAACTTCTATACTGCTATTCTGTTTGGAAAATATACAGAGCAGTGTGCAATAATAGCAAAAATGTTTACATTTGAGAACACACATGCAAGGCATTAAATGCGTAAGGCAAAAATAATCAAGGCAAGAAAAATCACCAAGGAATAGCTCCAAGGCATTCATAACTGATGGTTGCCTATCCCCAAAGAAAAGTAGTCTGCTGCACTTTGCCATGTTTTCCACAATTTTCAGAGTTCCTTGTCTGGGTATGATGTGCAATCTCCCAGAATCGTATTAGGGCACCTGTTTTCTAGGTAAAAAAGAAGTGCTTTTAATATGATGATTTCAGGGCTGACTCAGCCCTAACTTTATGGGTGTCAGAATTACAGCAGCATATCCCAGTTCCATAGCACTCCGGTGTTATTAGTTAATAAGCACCCAGAAAACACAAGGAAATACTTAACAAACTGCCAAGAAAATTATTATTTATTACATTTGTCAGTGACTTTATACAAGGAGAAATTCTCAAAGCCGTTTGTTAAGTTAAAATGCAACAAATAAAAGCAATTTAAAACCAGAAAAATATATAGTATGTAACAAAATGAACCATAAAAAATACACAGAACTCTCCTCTAGTAACCTATTGATAAGGACAAGTCCTACCCACTCCTCTAGAAGACAATCACTACCGTAGGAGGCAACTTAATTACCAAAGACCTGATTTAGCAAATCAGCCTTAGCTTGGTGCTGAAAGACTGATAAGCATGGTAAGACCATTCCACAGACTGGATGGTGGGGGAACCATTGAAAATGTGTAGCCACCCTCTGCATCTCAATCTGGATACATGGAGAAGTACCTCTGATGAGGACTACAGGGTCCAGGCTGGTCCAGATGGACAGGATTTCTTTTTTCCAGTGGTTCATTGCACCACACAGTGACACAGTTACTTCCTACAGCACTGTCACATCAGCACAAAAAGTGGTGGGGCCTGCATAGGAAGTAAGCAGGTCTAACCACATGGGGGTTTTTCATGTCGGAAACCATGACTGGAGCAGCTCCCATGCTGTGAGTATCATAACAATTAAATAAGGCCTCCGTGTTGATACTTTGGAAAAGCTTGCATAGCAAGAAAGTCAGCAATCATTTATTTAAATGCTCAAAGAACTGCCCACCATTGTAGCTTCTCTAACAATGTAACAAATTTGTAAACAGCTTGGCTTTGGAAGTATGGCGATGAGCTGAAACATATAATACAAAATAAATCCCAAAGCATTTATTGGAGGTACACTAGTATAGTTGAAAAATACATGTGTGAAATATATGAAAGACATGTGTTTAGGTGTATGAATTATTTGACGTGATATAGATGTCTGAGGTCAGAACGTGAAATTGATTGGCAGTTGATGCAGAGCAGCCAGTGATGCTGAAGGCTTGCAAGCTGTTAAACAATAAATCTTAATCAGAAAGGACAGAATAAATGTTTAATCCAAGATTCATGGATGGAAATTACTTCCACAAAAGGGGCAATGACTGCTTATTTAGCCTTTGACAGTGATTAGGCAAATTCATGGTAGATGGGTCTCTGAACTATTAGCTCTTAAGTTAAATAGAACATCTAGGTGTCCTGCTTGCAAACTTCTAGCGTTATTTTGTTGGGCAATGTGTGAAAGAGGATGTTGGACCTTTGGGCAGATATGGACCTTTGGTCTGATCCAGCAGGATCTTATGAACTTTTTTATGGACTTTCTCATTCCTCCCTAAAGAAACTCCTGCTTTTGATGTGTGTATGTATGGAAATCCATGGAAGGTGAAAGTTGCAGAGCCATAAACCTGGAGTGATATCTGAGCAAGATTTCTTACAGACTTTAAAAATTCAGAATGCCTTTGTTTTGTGGTCAGCTACAACATCATGTTGCATTTGCATACCAAGAGGTCAATGGAAGTGTTACTGAACTCAGTAAGGCCTATGCCCAAGTCTTACAGGATTGTACTGTAAGTCCCTTCAATTAAAATCAATTGAACTTTTAAGAGTAATTAATTTTAGAAGGGCCATGTTCTCTCTGTACTTGTGCTAATGGAAAATCATGAATATCCATCAAGCAATTAATTACCTGAAAAAGTAATCCAAAGATTCACTTAAAACTCAGTTAATACAATATATAAATATTTGATAATACTTTAATACTTAGGTCTAAAACAAGTGTTACTGGGAGCGGTGGGTTGGAGGGGGGAACCCTACATTTATTTATTCTTTGCATATATCTATACTCTTATTGCAATTAGGTGGTCACTTTTTTGTTTAATACACACCACTGATTGTTATTTCAGAACCTGTCCCTTTCAATTTATGGGAAATAAATATGTTTTATTATCTATAAAAATAATGCCCTAAAACTTACTAAGAAAATTATCCTGGGAAGAAAACCTGCTATTAAAAATAAGACAATGAATTCACAGAGGCATTATACAGTCTATGCAAACAACATTTGCAAAGTATTTTAAATGCACAACAATATTAAAATAGATAAAGATCAATTTCCATTAAGTAAAGAACAAAGTATTATAAAATAATAACAAGAATATGTTGAAATGGAATGCAAGTCTTGCATGTTATAAATTTCCATGATAAACAATGTAATATCACCAATTACAAGGGTTATTAGAATTTTTAAAAACAACTTCTTAGGTTCTTTGATAGAACTGGTACCAATTCTTAAACAAATGCCATATCGGTTAGTTTAGTTATTCTGGGTAAGAGTTCCTCATTTTTTTGCAGTGCTTTAACTTCATTAAAAGTCTGGAGTGATTAAAACCAACATTTTGCTGTGTTTGGACACTGCATTAACTCAGCTGTTATTTTTGGATTTCTCAGCACCTGATGGTTAGAAAGCAATTTGGCACTAGTCAGTTTCCCAAGAATACCTGAGTGTTTGCAGGCCCATGGCTTGAATGACTCCATCCTTTTCCCAAATTCATAGGTAAGGCTGAAATATTCAACACTGGTCAGCAGCAGAAAGCCCAGGTCCTCCATAAACCCTATAGAAGAACTTCTGCATTTAGATAACTCAGCCTGCTCGTTTGTGCCTTAAGTAGCAATCCATGTCTCTTACCACTGTAGAGGTGTCCCTCTTCTGCTGAGGACAAAGTGCCTTCAAAACAACAGTGTAGTAGTTCTTTTAAGCAGTGATACTGGGTGAGCCCTTCATGCTTGCCTGCTAGTAGCTCTTTTCATCACAGCGTTCCCTTTGTGTGACATTTCTATGCAGTCTTATTTTTCACCTGCCACTGGTAGCCCCAGAAAGCCTTATAATACCCACCTGCCCTCATCTATTCCCACCTGCGGATGTAGTACTGACCAGCTGACCTTTGGTGATACAACTCTTTCCCTTTGGGTTTTTCTCCTGCTATCCCCCTGACCACCATATTGCTGCTGTTTCCTGTAATTCCTCCCTGCTTCTTTGAAGTTAATGGGCTATGCAACATTAAACTGAAAGGAAACTATGGGATACATTATAAATTATGTTATGTTAAATCAGGTGCCCTTTTTCAGGCCAAGGGCAACATTACTTAGTAGAAAGCTGCTGGGGGCTGTATTCCACTACTGGCCAGGACTAGACTTACATATAAGCCATGCTCTTAATGTACACAGACAGACACATAGAGAGAGGGGGACACTATTTAGCATGGAAACAGGCATATATTTAATACTCCACTTAATTTCACCTAGCATTTTCTCCATAGACTTTTACAAAGTTTGTTACAAGAGTATTGGAGAGCCTTAACGAAAACAAAAAGAACTATCCTGACTGCAAAAGGCAAAAAAAGAACTTGGGAACCTCAACAGAAGAATGCCAATAATATCAATTCACAACTGAACTTCAAGCCCTGCCTTACAGCTATTCAAACTTTACAGTGCAACTGCACCTCTAAAACTGCATGGCTGTAATTTGCAAAATGCAAAGGGGTCTTTTTGTATGTCTGCAATGACCACCAAATTCCCTCTCTGCTGAGATGTATTCTTCTTGCACCACCGCTTTTAGCAGAGGAAGACGTTTCATTCTCACACCATTTACACTGTTGAGCAGCTGATGGCAGGAGGAGATCTGAAGGGCCAGATGAGAGCCAGTTTCAGGCCCACCCAGCCCATGGGCACAACAGTCACCCACTTCTGTATTAAATAAATGCAAATTGCATACTCACACACACACATTTACACTTACCCTTTTCAGAAAGCATGTGGAGGCAGGAATATTTGAGGGAAAATAGCATTATGCTCCAAAAGAAGAGAGAAATTTGTCATTGAAAATCTTTTCTTCTTATGTTTCAAAGTTGAGCTAAAAGGGGCTTTCTTTTATTTCTCTGTATTTCTCCAGATAACTCAATCCTTAACACTGTACCGCTTGCCTTTTCCCGACTTAATGACATCCCAAACTTTTGTTGAAAATAATTGATTGAATTTAAATTTCCTTAAAAGTTTAAGAGGTAATGTTACAGTATAAATTTCCTACCAAACACTAAGTAGGGAAATATCCATTAGTGAAATTAACTACAGTTTCTAGGTAGCTAACAATGTGGCGTATACAGTAGGGCATGGCTAATGAACACTGCAGTGGGTGATATTTCATTATACAAATTAATGCTCACATTTTAATGGGAAAGTCACATAATGAATCTCAGCTTCACTGACAGCAATTAGAGACACAGATTGTCCCCTTCTGGACAAGACACTGTTTAGCAATAAGCAGCTGTGTAAAAAGTCTTCAGGTTTGCAACATATATATGCTTTGGGGGAATTGGTGTACAGTTTATATTAATGTACTGAAGCTTCAGAGCTAAGGAGCATCCATATTTATTTCTCCCAGTATTAACTATGTAAAGACCTGTAGAAAGACTAAATAAATATCCGAGATAGGATTTAAATTCAATTATATAGCTTTGCAAAAATTAAAACATTCTTCTGTCTGTTGTGCAATAGAACAGAAGGTAATATAAGACCCAGAATACAAGAGTATGGAATAATCGTATACCTTTCCTTTGTCTTTCCTTTGCATCTTTCCCAGTCACAATAGCAAGGGAGTAAAGAGATTCAGAATGCGACTGGTATTTCTGACAAACAGATGAACTATGTGGGGAACATGTGCATGATCCAAAAATAATCCCACAGAACCTTTGATATTCCATTTGGTTTCAAAAGTGTGAAGTGAGTGATTAGAATGATAAAAGAAATTACTGAGTAGGAAGAGGCATAATAATGAACTAATTAAACCGTACTGCAGCTCTTTTCTAAAATATTCACTGTGCCATTGATAAAATGGGTTATCAATAATCGCTGCATTGATTTAAAAATCGGTTTGGTATTTTTATTAGAAAATGCTCACGGAAAGACTCTTCACTGTTTATTTCAATATATGTACATAAAAATTTAAAAGCCAACCATTCTTGCTGCTGCTGCTGAATGCCACTCCTAGATGCTCCTAGATGCTTTGCATGCAGAAGGCTGCAGGTTAAATCTCTTGCATCTCCAGGTAGCACTTGAAAGATGCCCGCCTTCAAACTCTAGAGAGCTACAGCCAGTCAGTGTAGACAATACTCAGTGAGATGGACCAAAGGCTTGATTCAGTCCTATATTTCAAATGTGAGCTGCTGCTTCTCCTTTAGACTAAGGTTACCAGATGTCCCCATTTCCTGGGGACAGTCCCCGGGTTTACAAATCAGCCCCCATACAAAATCCATTGAAGTTGACAAGTGTCCCCAGATTCATTGGGGAAAAATCTGGTAACCGTACTTTAAACCTGCCAGAAAATTGCTCTCCAATTGGATTAATTTTAGGGGGACAGACAGATGGTGGATCTGGTTTCACGATGTGTCGAAGCAGCAAATAAATATGGAAATGAGGCTCCACTAGTGAGCAGGTTATGATTTGCCCCTTGCACCTTCTGTATTACTATCATTTTTACCAGTTTCATACTGTACAAAACTGGTCCAGAGAGCTACTGCACTGGACCTGGGCTGATCTCATTGAATGCAAAAGTACCCAAAGCAAAGTGGCTGGTCTTGCAATCTCACCTCCTTTATGTTTTGCAGTATGCATTATTCATAATAATCAATGGAGACAATGGAATTTAAAAGCATTTCACTTTGACTGGATTGGACCCAATGGCTTTGTAATATTATTTATGCTGTCATTCAGGTGTGATAATTCTTAACAAGGATATCCTTTAGTGTGCAACGTTTAGAAATAGTTTGTAAAGACACTAGTATGTTACTGAAGACTTTATTGATTCTATTAAACGTGATTCTATCACATTTGTCACTGGAAATACATTGGTCACGTGTTCAATACCTTTCCCAATAGCATGGCATACAGAAATCCTTGAGGGCTGATTAAATAACCCATTCCACTAAGAAAAATAGTGTCTGTATCTGTTGTTACTTAGGACTGGCTTGGCCACTGAAAATTTGGGATATTGATCTATGCTGTTAGTTAGTTTTTAAATATAAATTAGATGGAAAAAATGCTAGAGAACTGTTTGAGGAGAAAGTTATTCATTTCCCACCGGCTGCAATGGCAGCTGGGTGAGATGAACATCTGTTCTGTTACTCTTTATTTATAAGCTGCCTTTCAGCCAAAAAGGCGGCTCACAAGAATAAACAGATATATACTAACAATACAACTGATACAAATTAAAAACATTTCAACTGTATTAAAAACCAAACGCATCTAAATTCCAGCTCCAATGTCAAAGAAAATTCCCTACAAGAATGTTAAGAAAAATAAGAATACTTAGGCAGCATCTTCATCTTATAGAGGTCCCAGGCAGTGGGGTGGGGACAAGGCAGATGGAAAAGTTTTCCTGTAGCCAGTCAGTCAAGGGGAGATGGAACAGAGCAAACTGCCTGCTGCAAGGCCACAAGGAATGGCAACCAGTAGGCTGAGGCCCAACTGACTTAGCTGGAGATCCTGCCCCTGCAGACAGTGGCAGACTTTGGGCTCTTAAATTTCAGCGGCGCCCTGTGCAACACTAAAATTGGGTGCTCTCCACCTCTCACACTCCATTGTACAGCATTGCTTTGGCGTCCCCTGCAACATGCCCCCCTCCCCAGTGCACCAGTTGTGCCACCCTATGGCTACCACTGCTGCAGATTACACCAGCAAGCAGTTTGGTTCCCCACCATCTCCCTCCATTCCAGTGCAACCACCAGTTGCCTCAGAACAAATCAGGGATTTGATCCACCGCTTGTACTCTCCACAAGGTGGCTCCTAAGCCCTGCCTATGTGGACCAATCAACTGGGAAATGGTGGTCTTAGGCCTGGTGATGTGATCAGTCCACAGCCGCAAGGAACAGTATGGGTGAAGAGAAAGTGGAAAAGATGTAGAGAGCATCTTGGTTCAGGGGGATTCCTCAGGTCAGGTTCTTAGGGGGAGGGTGACACTCACATGGCCTCCCTCAGCACACTAAGCCATAGGTGGCCATGATGACCAGAAAGTAGTGCTTTAACTGGATTGTATCCAACTTTTGGATTTTGTTTGTATTACTCTGCAAAGTCCTGAACATCTTTTACCTAGGGTGCCTCAGGAACTGCCTTAACCCTTACAATCAAGGCTGATCACCAGTATCATCTGCTGGAGCATTGCGTTGTCTTTGTTGTCATTTAACAACCACAAGAAACAGAGCCTTTAGTGTAGTGCAGGCATAGACAAACTCAGCCCTCCATATGTTTTGAATTACAATTCCCATCATCCCTGACCACTGGTCCTGTTAGCTAGGAATGATGGGAGTTGTAGTCCCAAAACATCTGGAGGGCCGAGTTTGCCTATGCCTGGTGTAGTGTTTCTCAGACTTGGATCCCCAGCGGTTGTTGGACTACAACTCCCATCATCCCTAGCTAGCAGGACCCATGGTTAGGGATGATGGCAGCAATGGCACTGCTTTAGTGTCATTGGCTCAGTCCTGGGGAACATTCTACCCACAGAGATTCAGCAGCTGTTTTCTGGGCCAACTTTTAAACACCTGCTGAAAACGTTTGTATTTTGCCAAGGCCTGTGCAAGCAATTAAGAATGCATCCTTCCACAATGGTTAATAGACTGAGAAAGGATATACTCTCATTCTCACATGTTCTCACTTGAGCTGAAATCAAGTGGCTTCCCCAGTTCATTACCTCCATTAGTGGGTGGCAAATTGGGATGGCCATTTCAAAAATTCTCAGAAGGGCAGGGCCTGAAACAGATCGTCAGAGTGGTATAGCAACCAGTGCCTCTTTCCAGGGAACTGGAAATTGTAGCTTCATAAGAGTCATAAGTTTCTGAGAGCTCTTGACACCCTTAACCAACTACAGCTCCCAGTATTCCCTGAAGGAAGCCATAATTATTTAAAGTGGTATGATATTGCTTTAAAAATGTATGGTGTGGATGGGGCCTAAATGCTTTGAAGCCTGAAATTTCTGAACCAAATTTAAAATAGTTTAGAATATATAGCTTTTTTTAAAAAAAAACACAACACTAGGATGCAAGCGCAATTTCCAATTTGTTTGTCTTTTGGTGGGGAGGAAGAGAGATGTACAAACAATGCAACATTTTTCAGGGCACAGTTCACAGATGGCTGGTTTGGCATTTAGATCATTTCAGTGAAAGAAAACAGTAGAGAAAAAAATAGTTCCTTGTTGTTGAGGTCGCTTAGAGAAATAATTGCTGTTATTGACAGAGTGCTATTAAAAGGAGCTTCTAGAACTGTCAGACTCCTGTCTGTTTCGATGACTATTCCAGCATTCAGGTCTGCAAGGGAACCCTTGATTGCTAACAAGTGCTAGTATACATTTAAATTCACATTTATCTAGACATATTTTTCCTTCCGGGTGTATATGTGTGAATTTCTGTAAATATTTCACATATGTGCTTTGCAACTCAGAGTTCTTCTAAATCAGAAAGAGCCGTACAAGTATAGCACTGAATTAGAAATATATATATTTAATTCATGAAGATCATCTTATATGTTTTAGAACACTGTTTAAGCCAATCCTTACTCTGTTGAAAAGTGCTTATTAGAGGTAAATTACACATTTTACTACTGGAGCATTAGAGGTACCATTAGTGCAAATTTAAAGCACTGCAAAAAAACCCAGTAATGTTAATTTCAAACATAGAAACTAAATATATTTTCTACCTTTTATTGCCCGTTCTCTCTCTAATTTTTATTGACTACCTTTTATCTTAACTATATGTTCTTACTCAATAGGATTGTAATGCACTGTAATGGTATTAATATTTTATAGAAGAAACTGTATTTATAGTTCTTTATTTGGAAACAATGCAGCAGGTCTGCAGATCTTTGAATCCTTCTGGAATGGTGCCCTCCAAATAATGATAAATTACTTGAGCAGAATGCCATTTGCTAATTATATCCATGATTTACTGCAGAGCAAGACTTAAATCATTCATTTCAGTCTTGCGTAACAGTGCCATAAAATTTTTAGGGTTAAAAATTGTTTCCATATGTATAATTTAAACAAATTTTAGTGCTATTGTTTACAGAAAAACATTGTAGTCATCCATTTGTTACATATTTTGCCCCCCCCCGGCTTGTACTTTTAATGATCACTGTGGTGGAATAGTTTTGCTTTGTTTTAATAATCATATCTTTTAATTCTGAAGCACTTTTAGCATATTAAGTTAAGGAAAATATAACTTGTGTGTGTTATGCTGTGTAAGTCTTGAGTTGATAGAAAGTGATTCAAAGAAGAAGGTTTTTTATTATTTTACAGGGGAAAGAACTGGAATTAGAAAAATAATTAGTGGGTTTTTGGAACCATCATTATTGTAGAAGGATAGATGTTGATCCCCTCCCAAATAATTCATTTTAATACAGCTAATATACCTATTTATCTTTTGATAATTGCAGGTGAGAAACCTTACAAGTGTCCCCACTGTGATTATGCTGGTACACAATCTGCTTCACTCAAATACCACTTGGAACGACATCACCGGGAACGGCAGAATGGCGCAGGACCACTTTCTGGACAGTCTCAAAGTCAAGAACATAAGGAAGAGACATCAAATAAAGGATCAATGTTCATTAGACCTGAAGTACTGAGAGGAGCCTTCAAGGGTCTTCCTGGAATAGATTTCAGGAGTAGCATGGGATCTCAACAATGGTCACCAGGAATGCTTTCCTCAGGAGATCATCCAGGTCATTCAACTGGCATGTCTTCAGAGGTTTCTTCAGACGGCATCAAGGGGTCTGACATATCTTCCAAAGGGACACGCTTTTCTGAACTGGGCAGAGCTTACCATAGTATGGTTGGAAATGGAGTGAATTTCCAAGGGTCGTTGCAAGCTTTTATGGACAACTTTGTCCTCAGTTCCTTGAAGAAAGAAAAAGAAATGAAGGATAAAGTCCTGTCTGATTGCATTTCCACAAAGCCTCTGGCTTTAGAGAGTGGTGAGGAGAAATCATCTAATAAGCAGAGAAAAACAGAAAAATCACAGTATGAGCCTCTTGACCTCTCTGTGAGACCAGATGCAGCCAGTCTTCCAGGTTCATCCGTTACAGTCCAAGACAATATTGCTTGGCATGGCTGCTTGTTTTGTTCATTCACGACATCATCGATGGAATTAATGGCTCTTCATCTCCAAGCCAATCATTTAGGCAAGGCAAAGCGTAAAGACAGTGTTTTAGGATCAACTAGAAATGGTAAAGACCCACCCAGGGAGGCCATTGCTTCAGCAAATAAAGCTAGCTTGCTGCTGACTTCCATACAGTCCAACAAAGATGTAGCTACTTCCAATTTGATTGGCCAGATAGACCCGGCTTCTGAAAGAATGAACCAAGGATCCAAGGACTCTCCAGGAGAACAGAGGAACACCCCTTGGCCTGGTCACATGGATTCCACTTTCTATAATTTTGCAGCAGACTTCTACAAGCAATTTGGCGTTTATTCCGGAGTTGTCGGAGCACAAAATGCTTGCACTGGTAACGACCCTGACATAAAAACACAAAGTGAAGATGACCCAACCATGCTGCTTTCTGACTCTGTAAATAAAAGTGCTACTGACGACCTGTCAGACATAGCTTCCTCTGAAGACATGGAGTCCTCCAAGGAAGAAACCATTGATGATGAGGACATTGAAACAGAACCTGATCTTACGAACAAACCATTGTCCAATCTGAGCAAAGATGGTGCCGATAGAGGGGACAACGTACAAGGCTCTGTTGCCTCAAAAGGACTCATGCCGCCATTGCCACCTTCCGAAAAGCAGTGGCACAGTCAGAATCTCCTCGCCTCCCATGAAGCTACACCAGGTGCCATGAAGCCTGAACCAGCTCAGAGCCCACAGGTCCTGGAGAAGCAAGTCAACATGTTGTCGGTCCTAAGAGCCTACAGCTCTGATGGCTTAGCAGCCTTTAATGGACTTGCAAGTAGCACAGGAAGTAGTGGATGTATCAAGAGACCTGACTTGTGTGGTAAGTTTTAGAATCCTTATTTCAGACCATTTCAGAGAAAAACAACAACCCACAAAATTACTGAGTATGTCAAACTGTGCTTGTTAGTAAATTTGGCTTTAAGATGATGTTTTAAAACCTTGGGACAAAATTCTACTTTGTTACAAAGCATGGACCTCCATTGAAATTAGTGGTGCTTCATGCAGCAGTACGTGGCCTTTATACGTGGTCCAGGCCATTAAAAAAAATACATTGTGTAGTTTTTAATTAGATAAGTAGTTATATAAGACATTTGTATTTATGATATGTGACCAGAACATCTGCTGCTTCATTTTGATCAATCTGGTTTTATTTTATTTTTTAAACTGACGTGGTAACTTGCAACTTTTCAGCATTTGAACTGAGAAAAAAAGTAAAAACACTAAATGCTTTGCCAAGCCTAAGCCTAGTTTGCTTTCCAAAAAAATTATTTCCTTATGTTGAATAAGGACATATTGAATATGCTCAATGAAATATAAATTAAAAAATCTGGGTGGGTTATTCCAATTCGTAGTTATATTTTTATAGAGAAATCCCTAAATTTATTAATCAGACAGTGAGGATTATATCCAATGTTAGTAAAACTCAGAGTTGACCTGCTGAGATTAGTGGACCTGCTTTAGCCCTGCTCATTAATTTCAGTGGATCTACTCTTTGTAGAACTTAGTTGGGTTCAATCCTAATATTTTATTATTTTCAAAAGCTAGGCAATTTACTGTTTAAATTTCCTTACACAATTTCCTTATGGTAAACAACACAAACATCAATTACCTAATTAATAAGACAGTTGTTTATGTATGAAAAACAAACAAACATGCTGTTGTCCTTGAGCAGGTGCATATAATCACTTTATCCCTATGCACAATTATTTTTGGAGTCACCAACTGGCTGGTTACACTGTCTAGGTCAACTTATCTAATCATTAGGTTATCTAGAATGTAAAGAGTTTGAACTTGCTTACTGCCTTGATGGTTTCAGCAAAGTCTATTTTTATTGCTTGTCCAAAGTGGGGTGCTTAGGAAGTCTGTGTCATATTATTGCCACCACATAGTGACACCAACATTCCTCATGTGTAGAGAGAGAGAGAGAGAAACTGGGTCCTTTTCATTTTCTATATGATCCACAACCATGCAAGCCTCAAATACCAAAACTTCTAGTGTGTAGGAAAACCCAGAGGTTTATGCAGCTTTCGGTGCAAATAGATTTAAACAAAACAAAAAACAAAACAAAAACACCCTTTAATGAACAGAAAGGGTCTGTACAAATTCATCTTTTAATATGATCTCTGTAGTTTTAAAGCACAGAAAGAGCTGCAGCAAAAATCCCAAGCAGACCATTTTAAAAAAATGAGTTTATATACTGCGGTGGTGATAAGAAATAGAAAAGAAATGTAAAAGCTCACTTAACTAGCTGAACATCCTGCCTCACTAGATAGTACTGGCATCCTGATCCTACAATTCCAGCTGTACAATGTGCACATTTGCAAACATGGGCTTGCTATATTCACACTTTCCATTTCTGGATGCGCCCTTAAGAAGTCTCAATGCATGGAGTGTTCCTAGGACTTTCTGCACCAGCTTTGAAATCTTCAGAATGGGGGTATACCATTACTGGTCTGGCATGTTGTCACAAACCAAGATAGAACACCTCCATTGCAGGCTGATGTAAGTGTGTTGCAGGGGGTTGGACTAGATGACTCTAGGGACCCCGTCCAACTCTACAATTCTGTAGTTCAAAGTGCTCAGGAAGAGTGGAGTGCAGAGGCACAAAAGCACACAGCCTAAATTCAGCTTATTAACCCAGAGAGGTAGCATACACAGTAAGCAGTTTAGAAATAGCATTCAGCAAGCTGGGTGGGGGGTGGGTTGCAATGCCATACCTCTAAACTTTGCCTTTTGCAAATCAAGGCCACCCATGCTGCTTGGCTCAGAAATATGCTGGGCTGTTTATTTTTAAAATGTGGAATCACAGATTTACTAAATTGGAGCTTATTACACCAAGACAGAGGTCTCTTGGGCGGAAGTAAAAAACAATGAATTAAAGTAGTTGTTGGGAGACCATAGATTTAGAGGCTCCACCTTACTTTCTACTATTCTAGGGGTAGGTATGGGGTGGGGTCTAAAGCCCAGGTGTTGGAGTAGAGTGGGATGGAGAAGACTGCAGCATTCATATTGCTATATATCTGGCAAACCATCTCAAGGGCATTCACAAATCCACATACAAGGACTGTTGCAGATCTAAACAAATGTCTGGCTACTGGACATTTAAAATTGTCCAGCAAATTCAAGATATTGGATCTCAAATAAGTGGAGTTGCAGTCCATTAGGAAGGTTACATGCATGCCTTGAACTTTTAATATGCAGACATGGCTGCAGGGGGGCTTTGAATGGAGAAGTGTGCCATTCTGAGCTCAGTACCCATAACTATGCGGTGCAAAGAATGTTTTCCAAGTTGTCAAAAAAAGAAAGAACTATGGGATTTCTGACAGTTTGAAAAATATTGACAGCTGTTAATGTTATGCAAATTGAAAGTCCCACATTCCCTCCTTTTAATAGCTGTTCAGCCTCGTGATTATGAAAAGGAGGCTGTCCAAAAAATCTAAAATTTAAAGTTTCCCAGTGTGAGATTGTGATCAAAGTTTCACAACCTTACTTTCTATTTAAGTGTTATATTCACTTATTATAAACCACATTATCATTGTCATCATCATCACTTTTGAAAACAAATCTGTTTTATTTTTTTAATTCCCCATCCTTCTAATGATTCAAAATTAATTTCATGAGTTGCTGAGTACACAAAAGTTTCACAAGCTGTGCCTTTTAACTGAGATAGAGCATCAGAGCTATGAGGCTGACCTGCAATAAGTTTGATTATTTTTATACATGGAATTGCAGTTCAAATCCTCTTTCCCACACCTCCAGATTTTATTTTATTTTAAGTTTGGGCTGATATCTTTACTAGCCATTTGCACAGAAGTCTTTGTAGTTGCAGACTATGAAGTTGTAGTAGCCTTGCAGGAGTATTCTTCAGTATTCTTAAGAGTTCTGCCAGTTTGTTCTCCCAGAGACTGAAAATAAATTAATGTATATGAAACACAGATCATTGCTACTGAGTTTTCTGCTGCTCCTCAGACTATGGAATTTTTGTGAGCTGCCATCAGAGCAAATGTGAGCCCCTTGGCCTGCTCTGAAAGAAGTTAATTGGTGGCATAGTCAACGCATTCCAAGACACATCCCTTGTGATTGGTTGCATTTGTTGCTCATAAGTCATGTTTCCTCAGTGAATGGCTGTAGAGAGCAGTCATAATGGATGACTGTTCAACTAGTAGTAACAAATCATGTTACCCAGTTGACCACTTGAGTTATCATGCATAATGTAAGCATCCTGGGAAATGGGTTGGGCGTAAGGCTGAACTTAGTGGAATGATTGTTGTTGCTTCACTTGGAGGGTTGAACTTAGAGAGCTTTAGACTAGCTTTGCTTGAAAGCTACTTGCTGAATGGCGTTTTAATGGAAATATGCTAACATCTCTCAACCCAAACAGTGTTACTGTCCCTTTCTTTTTCAGCCCAATTCAAGCAGGTTCTTGGCTGCTTTGAGCTAGTGAAATAGCACTACAATCCCAACTGTGTTGTCTTTTGGCTAACCCAGGTCCACCTATCATCATAATGGGGCACTTAGGACCTCTTCATGTGTTATACTTTAGCAAATATACTGTGTGTACCCAGTAATACATGGGAGGGGTACATATTTATTTCGCCCCTCTATCTATATGCTGTAAGAAGTTGAATGGGTCCAGTCTCTCTGCCACACACATTGGAAATGTACATACGGTGAAAAGAATGTGAGTTTCTATTGCATATTATGGAGTACATGGTGGGTATGCATAGTTCTTCTTTTCATTTTGTAATGATTAAGTAACCCAGATTAGTTTTGCTTCTGCTTAAATGTATGAGTGTGCCTGACATTGCACAAATAGATGGATACAGTCTGTGCACCTAATGATGATCATTCTTTAGTTTAGTTTAGATAACAACTAACTGGAGACATTTGTCATTTATAGGTTTTTTAAAAATAATACCTCCTGACGTTTTGCATTATCCCATTGCCATTATGAGTTTTAAAATGTGACTGATTCACTTGCTCTGATGGTGAGACAGTCAGCAGGAATGTTCTACCCATATTGATCTCAACATCTGCTCTCCCCACTTGAAATAGGCTCTGTCATCCCAGTCAAACCTTCCCCAATCCTAGCTCAGAAAACAGTATAGTTTGTAGACCAAGACAATCATTCACTCTGCTGCTTTGGTGCCCATGTTTAATGGGTATGCATCTGGAGACCAAAATATTCCCATGCATTCACTTGCATAACGGACATGAGCAATGTTCTAGGATAAAGATCATTGAATGGCAGCATATTTTTCTTGTGTGTTTCAGCAAACTGGCTATTACAAAGTAATATGTTACTTTGTAAATAAGTAATTGATCCAGACTTGGCTACACACACACAAAACAAACAAACAAACAAACAAACAAACAAACAAACATGTTTGATTTGCTTAACCTAGCAATATGGACCAGATTTTCACTTAGATATATATATAACTGTTAAATCACTGAAGCAATCCAGTTTTATGTCTCTAGGGCCTTTATGTAAGAGCAATATAGGGCAAAATTGAAACTTTATGGTGAGCTGAGGGTTAGATCACTCTGTCAGCCACCATGATGACCATCTTGACCCCTACTGTTTTCATTGTTGCAAAACTGAGTTTAAGGGACCTTTGATCAGCTAACCAGTGGACAATTTGGTCCTTTTTAAAAGTAGGTTGTGTGTGTGTGTGTGTGTGTGTGTGTGTAGAGAGAGAGAGAGACAGAGAGAGAAACATCAAGGTATAATACTGAGATATACATATACCCTGTAGCTTTAGGGAAGGAATGTTTCCTGCTTTTTAAGAATTAGTTCTTCATACCACTACCTTCTGTTTACTCAGAAGTAAGTCCCATTGAATTTAGTGGTTCTTAAACATGGGCTTTCACTCCTAATCAGTTTAATACTGAAACCTTGTTCAGTGCTTTTCCTCTCCACTCAAGACAACATTTATGGCGAGGACCACTGAGATGCTTCTCATTAATATAAGTGTATTAATGTGATATAATGAAACACCATTCTGCTGCTTAGAACATCCTTCTCAACACAGTCCCCATGAATGTAATGTGAAATTAGATGGGAGGTGGCTCATCCACATGATACCCATAACATTTTCTATTGGATAAGTTTTGTACTGTTTCCTTTTTGTCATGTGACTTGATCTTAACTTCCAGTCACTCACACCTTGGTTCATATTTAGTCATTTTTGCTTGGTGATCCTGTCATAGTTGTGGTATGCTACATTAATATCAGATTTTGATCTTTCTTGCCCATACCAGTATGTTGGTATCAACCAGCCTTAATTAGATGTTATGCAGCTAAATTAACAAATGCTTATAAAGCGCCTTTCAGAGGTCCTGAAGAAATGAGGGCTACACAAATATGGAATGTTGCTTCGTGTCCAGCGTTATATCTTTATCAGAAGCCTTCTTTGTGGTTGGCAGTTATATTTAATCTCCCTTTAACCACTGTTAGAAATAAAACGAGGATATAAAAACAGTCCCTCTCACTATTATCTCTGAAAGTCTTTGACCTTCTCTAACATACCTGGCTGCAATCATATACGCATTTACCTGTGGTACTTACTTCTGAGTAGGCCTGTATAGGATTGCACTTTAATATGTTATTTTAAATAGGGGACTGTTGTGTTGCTGCTGAATATGCACATTGTTGTAATAACATGGATCTTGTTAGAGCAACCCCAGTGTCGGTACTTGTTGAGCTGCCCCATGAGAAAGGTTTGAATTAGATCTATGAATTATAATATTCTGAATTTGCTGCTTTTTTGCTTTTGCTAAAAGCTCTGATCTACTTTGTTCCATGTAGAGTTTTTTCTGTTCTTGAAACCCTATTTTGGCTCTTAGAAACAACTTGGTACCATGTTGAATGGAATGAGGTATCTTTGTGAACACATCTTCCACCACTAACAGCTTGTATAATAGTCTGTTTTATGGTAGTGCCTTCAAATCTCAGGGCAAATTCACAAGGCTATGCTTATCTTGTGATAACAGCAGTGATTATGACAGCTTGCTTGTTTGGACGGATATCACAGCTCAACTCTCCTGGACAGGACTTCTTTATCACATGAACAAAGTGCATTTAACTGAAAGGAAGCATTATCAAGCAATAATCACTTAACTGCTACCACTTCAATTAAGGGTATGACTTTGCATGCAGAACTATCATAGTTTCAGTAGAATTGAGGACATGCTTCAGTCTAAATAGTCTCTTTTTATGGGCCTAATCTCATGATCTTCTGGGCATGGTCTTCAATAGTCACTCTGTCTGTCTGTGTATCTCTCTCATACACACAAACCCTCCCCTGTGTTGACTCCATGTGAATCCTGCATCATATGAAGGATTTGCTTTTGGCATGTTACTTACAATCAAATTGTGGGGTATTCAGCAGTGCACGAAAAGTCGAATATTATGCAACAAATGCACATGACTGGCTCATCATGGGTTGAACCATTTGAGAGCCATTGTGGTTCTTCCTGAGACTATTCTGCACAAACAAGGTAATTAAGTAGTGTCATGGTCTACCTTTATCACTCAATTCTCTTCCACTCATCTTTCCAAAATCTCATCTTTCTTTTGCATTCGGTCAAAGTCTAGCTGAAGCAATATGTTTGGTTCATATTGCTAAATTTCTATTAAATGTCATTTCACTGAATCCCAACGTTTCAAAAAACTGACCTTGTGTGCAAAGGCATTAAAGGTGTATTTTCCACTTTAAATGTAAGCCACCACAGGAATTAGCAAAGGATTGTTCAGCAGGAGTGCCATTTACATTTCAGTGTTTGTGTATGTTTCAGTTGGGAGAGGGCAAAATTTAGCAAAACCCAATAAGTCTATCTTATGGATAAATTCAGTGATCAGGGTTAAATTGTAAAAAGTCTGTGTATTATAGAATCATTTGTCATGATTCTTCTTTCTTTCTTTTTTTAAGAAACTGCAACAGCTGTAGCATTATCAATGCAGGACAAGCCTCTACTCCCCCACTTTTTTTCAGCAAAAGAATCTCGGCCTTCTGTGTGCATAGCTACCATGCAGGAACATTTAATTGTATCATAGAATAGTCAATCTTGGTATGCAGTATTAAGTACACTACCTAGATGAAAGATCCCCCTGAGTAACAAATAAGCATGCTCTGAAACTTCTCTCACACACTTCTCCACCTTTCCTAAATGGCACCCTTTCATTTGCAGAACTCTCTGGGATCTGCGGAGACATTCAGATCATGCCATTTTCTTTTCTGCCATTACTGTGGTAGAAGTTCTTTTGTCCCTAATGAAGTTACTCCTCGTGTTTGTCTGTGTTAACTGGGATCAGAACCTGGCCCTGAGTCTTTGGGCTTCAGCTGCTGTTGTGGATAATGCATTGCTATTTGCGTGGCAATATCCAACCAAACTCATATGGCTTTCTTCCTTTTTTAATTAAGTCGAATGCCAGCAGCCCAATGAAGTTTGCACTCCTGGATAAAAGGGCTGGTCTGTGCCTAGCATTATATTTGCCAAATGGTTCGCTAGTCATTTCAGTACAAACAAATGGATGGTGTCAGTAAGTCTGCAAACACTGTTGACATTTAGCCTTGTTTATGTTACTTTCCTTTTGCTGCACATTTTTGGCTCAAAAAGCTACTGTCGGAATCAACAGTGACTTCCTAAGCAGAAGCTAAGGGCCCAGCCTCTTCTAAGCCTCACCCCTGGGACCACTTGCATTATTAAGTGTGGAGGCTTTGACTTGGGGAACTTATGCTCAATATGTCATTTGGCCATCTAGAATTACAATAAAATTAGTCTCCAAATTTGTAGAAAAACAGAGACCAAGACAATATATATATACATTGTTTGTTATTTCTAGTTCTGTTTTGTTTTTTTCCAACTCTGAACTAAAGCTGTGGGAGGGTGACTGGAAAAACAAGCCGTTCTAAGGATGCGTATTCTGAATCACTTAATGCAGATTAGGCTCCCTTGAACTTTCACCACCCTCTTGCCATTTAGAATCAGGGTGCTGAAGAGCAACGAAAAGCTGATTCTCCTCACACTTTCCATGGTGAGCTTACTCTTGCCTTTTCGTTTTAGTGATTATAAGTACACAAACATGGATAATAATTATTCCAGATTAATTAAGCAGGAGGCATGAACTTGTGTGCAAGTGACGGAGCTCTTCCGTTAGGCCAGAGATCACAGAGAAGTAATTCTGGCTCTTTCTATCCCTGGCACCTGCTGGTTCTGCCAGTTCTAGAAATCCTCCTGATACTACTCGCCTCTGGGGCCTGTCCAACTCCGACTTAGATTTCACTGGGCTGAATTGTATCTGGCTGTGTGGCATTGTGTCCAACATCTTCAGCAAATTAAGAAAATGAACCATAGTGACTGGGTGTAATTTAAATAAATACCATGATGTTTATTATATTTAAAGATAGGCAGGAAAGAGAAAGTTAAATCAGGCAAGAAAGGTGCAAGGTGAACCCTGACACTTTTCTTATTTTTATGGTTTTGGAATGTGACATGGCTGGCGTGTTCCTTGTTGCTTTCTTAATACGTTCCACGTTCTATCTTCAAGTGTCTTCAAAATGAAGGACATCTGGCAATTATAATTCAAGTGTATTTAAAATTCAGAAACCTACAGCCTGGACTTTGGTCTGCTCTGCTGTCCTCCAATGTACCTACAAGTATTTGCCATGTACTCAAACCATGGTTTCAGTCTCACTTAGCGTACAAAACTACCATAACATAAATGGGTAGACTGTAATCTGGCACAGTTACTTGTGTAGAATTCCCATTGACATCAGTAGGACTTGCACATAAGAGAGTGTAGAACTGCAGCCACGAACCAGTCCTGTGCTGTTGTTTTTAGTCATAATTTTGCACCTTAAAAAAGAAAGATATACACAAATAAGAACAATTTTTGTCTTTCACATATCAGTATTTTGGATATTCTTTTATTATTGTAAAAAAAATGTGTAATCTTGTTGAATTTCTGAATCTGCTGCTTTTCTGCTCATGTTCCTAGATAATTATATCACTGGGGGTAAATGTAATTACCTGTTGCTCTGTTAACTCTTTAAAGCAAAGAGGAATTTCTATATATTTGTCAAAGTGTAGGAATCGATATGTGTGTTCACTATAATCTGTTTATCGCAGCAATACAAAAATCAAAGGCTTTGTAATATGTTTTGTTATGTAGGCATATGAGTCTAGAGAATGGACTGCCTTCGAAGTGGAAACTTCCTTTTAAAAAGATTACTTAATTGTCATTTCTACTTGAGTTTTAAATAGTTTCAAATTTTGTAATACTTTAGGAGGGGAAGAATTACTGTAGTTATCTTTTTTCATATTCTTTTGAGAAATGCTTCCAGTTTAATATGTTGTACCAGTTTTCCTCTTCTTCAATATTAACCAAGAAATGACAGTAAAATTCAATGAACAACACTCTTGACAGCCACAGTTTAACAAAAACCTGTGATTGAAGTGAAATGTGTAAACTTCTGCTGGGTTATCATGTGCTTTGAAATAGAGTATTGTTGGAAGTAATTAGAAAATATATTAAGGTTTCCTGGTAATGAAGGCATGTAAGTTTTAATAATTGTTGCTTTCTGAATAAGTGTCACACTTTATCTTTAAATGTATATGGAGTTCCAAGTTAGGTCATTTCTGAATGGAATGTAAAACAATACTAAAAACAATGCTTCAATAACTTATCTTGGTGTTGCTAATAAAATTAAAAAGCTGTTAACCATTAGTATAGTTTGGAGTCATTTTGTTAATTCACTCAACAACAGAACTGCCAGGAAGCTGCTCTGTCAGCTGGAGGGGAAGGATCCATCTTGAGGTGTTTTACAGGGAAACTGGGTAGTGCAACTGGTTGGGATTTCATTTCTTCTTTCTTTCTTTTTTAATTCCTTGAATGAAAAGACGAATTTGTTCAAGTGAAAAGCCACCTGTGCATCTTTTGTTCATCTACGATATAACGGTTGGTTAGCTGAAGAGGAACATATTGAAGTGTATCATAGAGATGTGCATCTTTTTTAACTGATGTAAATCAAAGATAACACAGTTGGATTTAGGGTTCCCATGCCACACACCAAAAACCTACCTTATGCCAGATGAAGTGGGTGTTGCCTGAGCATTGGCTTCTTACACTTGTTCATCTCCAGGTTCTCCCCATTGCCCTTCCTTCTGTGGGGTAAAACGTGAAGCCTTATTTGCTACAGCTGCTGGTGAAGAGGAAGAAGTTCAAAGGCAAGATGAACTACATATTCCTCATTTCATTCTCCACAGGCAATTTTAAGGGCATCCTATGAATCTCTAGGTTGCTACCTGGCAGCTCTAGAAGGACCTAATAGAGCTGCCTTATGTGAGCCAGACCAATTGCTCATCTAGACCAATATTGCCTATACTGGGCTTCTCTAACCTGGTGCCCTTCAAGAGACTACAGCCTCCATCAGCTCCAGCCAACATAGCCAACAACCAGGGATGATGAAAGACCTGAGTTCTCCAGCATCTAGCACACCAGATTGAGGAAGGCTGACCAATACTGACAGACAGTGGTTATCCAGAAAGAGTCTTTCCTAGGCCTGAACCCAACTGGAGACTTTTTCTCAATTGCTTGTATACCAAACAGATCATCCCTCCATCCAGTCCCTCTCACTAATATATAATTTAATGTTGTCACTTTTGAATAACATATTGGTAGTTTTTTGTTTATGCCTTCCAAACACCATGAGTCAGGACCTGACATTTGAGTGTTCTGTGTCATACTGAGAAAAATCTGTAGTTCACCAGTAGAACAATTATATTATTTTGGAATGCTTGGAAATAATACAGCATTTGTGAGATAACTGTAACATTTATCCAGACTCACTGTGAGATTGTTCTCTCTCTTTGTTTCCCTCTCTCTGATGGCACTTCCCCTCACTAGGAACTCTTTAAAACACACACACACAACCCAACAGACATTTTCAAAGTCAGAAGAAAGTTACAACTTTAAATAGTTATCCAGGCTGGAAGAATTATAGCCTCATATGTATACTTTTTGCACTCAGATAGGAGAACACTCTCTGTATCCCATGGGAATAACAGTGGTGAGATGATGTCCCAACAGGACAAAAGGACATTTGTGTGAGCAGCATAATTTGAGGTCTCCACTATCACATCTGACTCTGTAATGCTACAGCTGAAGCCGCATCACTAGTGTTGAAGGCTATGCCACCATTGTATAAGGACCTTGTTTTGCAATATGTAACAGACACTGCAGTTATTGTTCTGGCCTTCTTAAGGTATAAATGCTTTGTGGCTAGAGGCAGGGCCATTGGTTTTAGTGAATGGCTGTTTAATGCAGACTTGTTTAAAAACACACACAAAGTGAACAACTTGCAGAACAAGAGTGCTTCTCAGGTGGCAGACACCTCCACCCTTCAAAATTTTCACTTCTCCAAATTTTTTCACTTCTCCAAATTTCGATACATTTCTTCAGCCCATTAAAGTGTACAGAAATGCATATACTAGAGCAAAATGTGTATGAAATGCACATATCAGTGAAAATCACATGCAAAAATGCATTAGGAAAATTATGTTGCAAAAATGCATACATTAGGCAAAATTGCATGCAGAAATGTGCATATTAGGGTAAATTTGCTGATAAATTTTCATGGGCATTTGTAAAATTATTTTGCATACTCATATGGAAAAGTGGAAAACTGAACTTAATAATTAAAAAATTAGAACCCGAGATAACTTGAAACTCACAGATTCACCTATCCCTAGCAAACATAGACATTGATTCTGTTCACCCGACACTGCCGCTGTGTCACTGGAACTCACAACATGAGTTGGCAATGAACATCCTAAACTAGGTTGCTTAAAATGCTTGCAGTAGGACAGCACAGTTAGGTCTGTAAACCCAAGGATGCCTTGAGCGTAGATTGCTTGTCATGCAGACCCCTTACTACAAGGTAAAAATTGCTTTTGGAATTGGAGACTGGAGATTCCAGAACAGTTTGTGATGTGGTGTGATGAGAGTACCTGCTGTTCAAGGCATATAAACAAATGTAAATCCCCCTTTGCACACACAAACCCTTTGGCACATCTCAAAGAACCACAGCCTAGTTGCATATTGGAGTCCATCAGTTCAGTTCAGAGGATGTGACTTGTGTACCACAGCTTTCTTACATTAGAGGCTTCCACAAGGCATTCCATCATGATTTCAAAGTCCACAATAGAATAAGTGTCTTATTTTTATTGGGTAGTATTGTTCAGAAATAAACACTTTTGATCTTATGGATCTTTGGAGTTCTGAGATAATGCATAATAATAAATACAGAGAATCTAGCAACTTTGATGTAGCATAAGCTCTAATGTGTGATCCAGAATCTTGATGGAACACCCTAACCCAACTCGGTTATATCTGGAGTTCATACAGTTTGGAATTAAACACACTTCCTGTTTACCAACTCTCTCACCATCATGGAGTGCTTCATGAGTTCAGTCCTGTCAGGTCTCCAAGATGTTGAGCCCAGACCTATGGATGTATATTCAGAAGCAAATCCCACTAAGTTCAATAAGATTGACTCCCAACTTAATGTGCCCGCGATAGAAACCTTGGTTTATTTCCATGGTCTCCATGGACTTCCCTTTCCATGAAGGTTTTTGCTCTATTCGATACTTCCATTTATATATCTTGATTATTCCTGCTTCCTAAAACAATGTGGTTCATTGGCTCAGATTTCCACAAGCTTTGCAATTAAATAAAATTCTGCATTAGCCAGGACAACATAACAGCATGTTCTGAGCATTACAAAAAAAAACAACAACCAAATTTGGTTACAAATTCAAATATTTAAGGCACTTCAGAAGAAACAGCAACCTAATTGGAATATTTTTGGAACTTCAGACATACATGATACATTGACCAGGAGGGAATTACAAACACTTTAACAACCCGTGAACACAAGATTTCTGTTACAACTGCTGACCTTTGGATTCAGCAGAGTTGTGAACTTTAAATCTCGGCTATGTCTTGTAAAAGTTGAAAGATCAGGGAAGTAGGGAGGGATTGTACTGGGGAAAATGCTGAATCACTCCTGATGAAAGGTGGTATCTGATGCTAGACCTACTCAGAGTAGACCCATTGAAAATAATGGGCATGGCTAAGAAGCAATATCCTCAGGGGGTCTAATCTCAGTAGAACTTAGTTGGCTACAATGCAAACTGTTCATCCTCATGATCATTTTTCCCCATGGGAGATGACTTGCCATCCTAAAGACTACCTTGTGACACATCTACTTTCTTAACTATGCACTGAATTAGGAATATAAATTGCTGTCAGTTTTAAGCTCTTAGGACCCCCCCCCCCCAGAAATGGACAGATTGCATCCTTTTCCCTTGTGACCTTTGGCACTTTAGCAAATTATAGGCATATGATTTTCCCATGATACCACTGACTTATATTATATAAGCCACATATGAGATCCAATATTTGAAACGACAACCCTTTTTTTCTGGGCCAGGCACGTTCTCTGTGGGTTGGACTACTGCGATCCATTGTCAATGAACACACCACCCATTCATAACTGGTTTACTTGATGTTGGGACCCCATTCATTTCAGTTAATCTTAAGCAGGATGATCTGGCTGCAGTGCAAGTTTTGAGTGATGTCAATGGGAGCGATGGGTTCATTTTAGGATATAGCATTAGCTTGCTTATAGTGGCCTGGAGATGGAGTCATAGCTGTTTATTGCAACAACAGCACGTTAAGATTTTTACTTATTGATCTGCTAATATATATCCTCCATATATTGCCATCCATGTGCATAGCCTTAAAAGAAGATAGTCGCTGTGCCAAGTAAATTACAATATAAGAATTCAGCACAGATGAAGAGGAGGCAGGAATGTGCTTCATTTCTATTACACCTACCTAGGTTTGGTGTACCTAGTGTTGATCGACTATTTTTTGTTACACTGTGACCTCGAAGTGGTTTGCAGCATGCAGATAACATATCACTTAAAATTAATTGTAAAAAACCAGTTAAAATACAAGAAAGTTTCACTGGATACACTGAACAAGTAGCTTTACAGTACAAACAATCTTAAACCCCAGAACAACATAAATGATTCCTGCAAAAGTTTGGAAGAACAAATAGCCATGGGAACAAAGGGGTTGTGCAAAGACTTTAAGGATAGGTTTGAAAGAGAGAAGGCATCACACAGGTGTACTTGGAAACAACTCAAGACAGGAGCATCAACCGGTCCATTATATTGAATGGGACACTGTCCCACCAACCTCAATCTGCCCAAAGCTAGCCCCCACTCAAGATCCTTATTGTAACCAATTCAAGGGGTGGCATGGCCTATTAGACTTCTCCTTAGTCTCAGTGTGTCCCGTGTGGAACTCATTAAGGAGGAGAATGTAGACAAAACTAGAATTAGTTGACTCTGCCCATCAATGGTCTGGTGCCCCCTACAGTTGACCTTCTGTTTCACACTCTATCAGTCTCAGTGGACACCAGCCACCACTGGAAAGGATGGAGACACTGTGATTTTCTTGAAAGTCAATGGATTTCAATGAGAGATCGGATGAACCTAAGTAGCAGGTGATAGGCCAGCTCAAATTACAGCAAGCTTACTCTCTTGTAGTAGTCTTCAGATAACCTCTGTGGGTGGCAGACAATCACAACACAGAGAGGAGACTTAAAACTATCCTGACCCAAACATAGTAAGATAGGAGGCAGGAAGGCTTTATGACTCCTAAATGATGGAAACATCTAGGCAGAAGTCGTTTGGGAATTGCTGCTTTTAGAGCTTTCACACCTGACCTAGGTATGAGCTTCTTTGAAAGTTTGAGAAATCATACTTTTTTTTAGCAGTTATGGTATGGTACAGCAGTTATTCTATTATTCGTGACAGCACCTATATACTGATAAATGCCATAAAACAGAAGGCTATCAAGAATCAAGACTACCAAGAATTATAATACAAGGCTTGATTCAAGCAATATGTTCATTTTGTAAGCCCTACTAAAGCACAAACACTCCACCTCCAATGTGTTCCTTGGTTTGGAGATGTTTGAGAACCATCTGAATCATATGGAGACGGAAGCTGCTTCTCCCAAGACTGGATATTCTCTGAGATAGGTCATGATTGGAAACCAAGGGCAGTTGTTAGCATCGAGTGGCTATGCGGAGATGACCCCATGCTTCTTGTTGAGAGCATTGAGGACAACATGCTTTCTGCTGTGTGAACTGTGTTCTGGGTGCTGGGCCTGCATAGAGGCCTCTTACATCCTTCAAAAGAGCAAATTGACAAGTTACATCTATTTAAAATTCAATATTCAAAACAGTTGAAACAAATTACCATCTCAGGAATAGGGTGGAACCTGAAAACACTGATCTTAGGTGACAAGTGTCACGATAAAGAGGTGTATCTTCAGCATAAGGTGGAAACTTCATAACTTTATAATGAAAGAATCAGTAGCACCTCTTTGGGGAGGGAATTCCACAACCTAGGAAATGCCACAGCGATTGCCTTAGTGTCTGAGGGTGGTAGAATTACCAAGAGTGGCCCCTCTCAACACCCCCCAAAATGCGTAGGGAATATATATATATAATTAAAAAATGAGGTGCTGGTACTCATATAAAGGTACTGTGGGTTACAGCACAAAATGGGGGCCATGGACTGGGGGGGGGGAGAGGTGTTTGTGCTCCATGCTGGTGAGTTCTGTTGCAAAAAACCCCCCTCTCTCTGTGTGTACAGACAGACACACACACACAGAGAGAGAGAGACAGAGAGAGAGAGAGAGGGGGGAGGGAGGGAGCGAGGGAGGGAGGGAGAGATAGGATATGCTAAAGTCTCATTGGCAGATATTTTAAATGATTAAAAGTAAAGCAACCATGCATTGGATTCCTTTTTGGTGATATGATAGATAGATAGATAGATAGATAGATAGATAGATGATAGATGATAGATAGATAGATGATGTAACAGTTTTATTGGGAAGCATGACTATTCCACAATTACATTGGAAATAGGGAGGAACAGGCCAAATGAAATTTTCCCAAATAATGATGAATATGGAAATAGACACAGTCAAAACAAAAATGATACTCATTATGTGAATGTATTCAATGTGCATGATTAAAAAAATAATAAGAAATAAATCACAATCACAGGGGCTGAGGAATGAGGGACTGCTGAACTGGAGAGGTAAAGCTTAATTCTCTTCCCTGCCATGGTCCCAGTGAAATGCCTCCCATGCCCCAGTGGCTTCTCTCTTGAGACAAATAGTATCTTTTGTGTGGGTGTGATTGTTATCAGGGTCATGGCAAGGGGTTCCTCCCCACTGTCTGCAGCTCAGCTCTCCCTGTGACTGCTATTTACTTCTTAAAAAGATTGTGCAGTTAACTCCATGGAATCAATGCTGCATCTGTTTTGACCCACAGTGACTTTGTCATTGTATATTGAGTGACTGCCACCTCTGCAAGTGGGCCAGTGCGGTGTAACAGTGTGCTGGACTAGGTTCTGGGAGTAAGGTAAAGGTAAAGGTACCCCTGCCCATACGGGCCAGTCGTGTCCGACTCTAGGGTTGGGCGCCCATCTCACTTAAGAGGCCGGGGGCCAGCGCTGTCCGGAGACACTTCCGGGTCACGTGGCCAGCGTGGCGAAGCTGCTCTGGCGAGCCGGCACCAGCGCAGCACACGGAAACGCCCTTTACCTTCCCGCTAGAAAGCGGTACCTATTTATCTACTTGCACTTAGGGGTGCTTTCGAACTGCTAGGTGGGCAGGAGCTGGGACCGAAAGGCGGGAGCTCACCCCGCCGTGGGGATTCGAACCGCCGACCATGCGATCGGCAAGTCCTAGGCGCTGAGGTTTTACCCACAGTGCCACCCGCGTCCCTAGGTTCTGGGAGACTGGGGCTCAAATTCCTACTCAGCCAGGAGGCTCACGGGGTGACTTCAGGCCAGCCCCAGCCTCTCACCCAAGCTACCTCACAGGGTTGTGGCAAAGTTATAAGTGGAGAGGAAGGGAACTGTGTATGCCACCTTGAGCTCCACGGAGGAAAGAAGAGAGATATGTGAAAATAAACAAATATTAGGGAAGCCAAATGATGGAAATGACTGAGGCTGGGTGTGTGTGTGTGTCAGTGTGGCTTATAATTCACATGGTTGTTCTCCTACACAAATCCCATGAAAACGAGTCCAGGCACTCAGGAGAACCTCCCAGTAGATAGTAGCCCTGAAACGTGAACGCTAAAGAAAGGAAAGAGCCCGGCGTTTTCACTAGCTACAGTCTCACCATCAGTTCCCCTTCTGTTTGTTTGGGGAAAATCCTGGAGTTTAATCAGAATTATTTACAAGATAATGGCCCATTGTTTGTACTAAGACAGATGCCGTCTGTGGGAATTTGGTGTTTTATGCTTCCTGCATTGCGTTGCCATTGCCTCTGCAGATGGGATCACAGTGGTACTGGTGTAATCTCTTTTTAAAAGAAATTTAGAGGAGACTTTCAAAAGGGTTTGGGGTTGGGGGAATCGTAAACAGGGAAGCAGAGCATTTATATGTGTGTATCTGTTTGTGTGTGTTTTCATATCTAGAAATGCTTCAATTATGCAAGGATCGAGGTTTTAGGGCCTTGAGCAAGTGAGAAACATAAGGGGCCACAGTCTACCATAAATATATAAGAAAGAAAAGATACAAGGGATGGGGTCAATGCATTTAATTTCCCAAAGAATGTGGCAACAAAATCTCGTATTTGAACCTTGATTCTGATATTTTAATCTTTTGATTATCCCCATACACTTTATTATACACACATTTGCAAATACTCAGACCTGGAAAATTTTAGGTTTGCCATTTGTAGAGAATTTCCTGGACATACCTGGAATACTGCTTTTCTGAAGCGGTGTCCAGGCGGAAAATCAGCAGTGCTGTTTTTGGTGAATTTACTTTTAAAAAGCTCAAAAATGATTTTGCTCAAAATGCTCCATAACTTTGGGCAAAACTAAGAAAAGCTTGACTACTTTTTTGTCCAGATTTTCACTTACTGAAATATGTCAACCCTACTGGAGATGCTTTTCAAAACTTTCACCACCACAAAACGACTCAGTGGTTTAAACCAGCTTTTTCTTTCAGATTTAAATCACCTTGATTTCTTATCTGATATCTTGATCTGATATCTTTTTCTGGCAGCAGTGGATCATAACAGAATGTTTTCTAATCCAACACTTCTACAGACTCTGATCTATAAAGAGGCATCATACTTTGGATGCATCATAGTCAAACAGCCTCAGATCCAGCAAAGATGGAGCAAAGGATGGCAAATTCTACAGTGGTGTCTGGCTATCCTCACTGTTAGCCTTCAACCTTTCTTTTGGAACTGCTACAAAAGGGGAGGGGGAGGATTAACTCCTTCCTATGCTCCTTCATGGTGGCATCCCCTTCCTTGCTGCTGTAACTGGTCCCAGTGAACGTAGGAAGCTGACTCCTAGGTCCACCTAGCTCAGTCCCATCTACACTGATGGGCAGTAGCCCTCCTGGCTTTCTTCCAACCCAACCTGGAGATGCCCGCACAAACCAAGATCTTTCTTATTGATCTGATATTCTGTATGTTACATATATTATATTCAGTGTTTATGGCACTTAAAAGAAGACAGCCCTTGCCCCGAGCAACTTACAATATAGAAATATAATACAGAGGTAGAAGAGGCAAAGTAGACTGGAAACCTTCTGCATGCAAAGCCAATGCTCTACCACTGAGCTATGGCAGTTCCAACAGTGCCACTGCTTGGGGGAGGGAGGCACAGTGGTGAGACCCTAATCCAGATCCTGCAAACATCTCCCAGGCATTGGTTTGACCTGCAGCCAGGACAGCACTCCTTGGACATAGCTCCCTTGTGTGTTTTCTGGAACAACTGAAGCCCATTCAGTCTGATGGAGAAACTACACCAGTTGATTTCTCAAACCTTCAGCTGTGCCTACTTTCCTGACCTAAACATCTTGTCGCAGCAATTTACTTCAACTTTCCCCCTCTAATTAGATGAACTGAAGTGGTGGAATATTACAACTTGAAACAATTCTGACTTGCAGAACGCAGAGGTCTGTCTTTTCTCCCTCTGTTTTCCATGCACAAGTGTTTGCTCAGTGCCTGCTTATTTGCAATTTCTGTGTTGTTCATAGGACTGTGGCCTTTTCCCCTTTCATGCCAATGGTTTTATATTTGACTTAGCGGTGCAGGCTAAGGGAAGTTGTGGGTACGTGGCGATGTCAAAGGCTGCCGCTTGAATGATAATTAATAACATTATGGGACTGATTATGTGTTTAGTAGTCCCGGAATCAGCATGAACTGAACTTGTTAAATTCAATTCCAGTGCCAACGATATCTGACCATTTTCAGTAGACAGAAGTAGGAAATGTGCAAGGCTTTTCTAGAAGGAAAAGGGGTGGAGGGAATCAATCCTGTGCTATTTGAAAGGGCAACGGCTAATGAGAATTGGTGGGATGTATAGCTTCTGAATTTTCAGAGAGGTTTGGCTGTTGTATCAGTCGCAGAGTTTCAGAAGAAAACATAGATTGGTTGTGCGATAATATTTATAGACCTTAGTCCTATTGTGTCAGCCTCTGCCTGAAACACTGAGTCATTTGAGATGGGAGATTATGCCTTTCCAGGTCCTGAAAAATCATTTCACATGTGACCAATTACTTCTGTCAGGGAAGGGAGAATAAAGTCCCACCTCTGTGGGTGGGATTCTTAACTCCCACATCCAGAGGTCAATAACAGGGTTCTTAGACCTTTGCGCTCGTCACTCCCTTACAGCCAGACCTTTTCTGTTAAAACTGTTTAAATTACAGGCCAACAATAAAAAAAAGATCATGTGTGTTTCCCATTGAACAGGTTCTTTAAGGCTATTATGATAATTAAAAACATATGGAGCCTGCACGAGTCAGAGGGGAAACCACAGATGTACAAATTAGGTATTATATAAGCTTTTGCTTTTTGTGCCCTTTTGAAAACATCAAGCCACCAAAGTTTAAAAGAGACGGCTGGTTCTCTCCGTCTCTCCCCCCTCCAAAAAAACCCCTTGCTTTTCGGGGTTTCATAGGTAGTGTTCAGTTACCAGTGTCATTAAATATGCATACCTCTTTTCTTATACATAATCAGAGCAAGCAAACTCTCATGCATGGAAACGGGTGAGGGGGCCGCATCTCAAACAGCACGGGGGTTGCAGTATTTATGGAGGGAGATGGAAACACTTTGTTTCCTACAAGTTTATTGGAGACCATGAAACCTTTTGCATTTTTTATGATGTTTCCCTACAAAGACACAGAGGATTCTATTTATTAAATATTGAATTATATTGAAATTGGAGTGATGCAGCCAAAGAAGAATATTTCTTGGTGTTCTATTTTTTTTATTTTCCCCTCCCACACAACCCAGTTTTAAAGTGCCATTGCATACTCATATTGATTACAGTGCAAATAGTCATTTGTTTTAATTTAAAAATGCAGAATTGATTTTGGGAAGGTGATAAATACGACTAATAAAAAAAAATTCAAAATGGGGATTTATAATGATTCTCTCTTAAGTCGATGGTTTAGCAAGGCTTAATGGAGAATAAAAGTAGATATATTCAGAAGTAGCCAGAGATAATGATTATTTGTCATTTGCTAACACTGCAGGAATCTGACTATCTGGACAATATTCTAGGGATTTTTTTAACGATCTTGGCAGTCATTTACCCACAGTGCTTTGCCACTCAGAAAATGTTCCAATGAAACCAAAAGAATGTCTGAATGTTCAGGGTGAGTTGGGCAGGGTCCCCCCCCCACCTCGGAAATAAAAATGGACGGAGATGCCGTGACAAAATTGATAAAATTACTACTACAATCTGGAAGAGACACAGATCCTATGCACACATGCTTATCTCTCAGGGAAGATAACATGTAGAAGTAGAGAAGAATTTGGGAGCTGAATAGTTTGTTGAAAGTCATACATCTGAATTTCAGCTAAGCATACTTTTTTGGGGGAAATTCACAAGCAACATATACCAAAGTTGTTTGATCTTCCTATTTTCAGACACAGATTGATGCAATTGAAGATGTACTGAAATGCGGACAGCAGTGCATTCCAATTACGCTGTACATATTTACAACAGCCAACAGAGTGATGCCGTTTGCTGTTGCTAACTACAGGGGAAATCAGATTAATTTGGACAACATAAAATTGCACTTTAAGTTCAGTTCAGAGTATGCTGCAACTCAGGGGCTGCTGCACACACCTGCTACTTTTTTAACAAATAGAGTCTTTGACTTCTTTTGCCTGTTGTAGAAAAAGTAGACAGAGGTCACATCTGCACCATACATTGAAATCACTATTGTAACACTTCAAACAGCCATGGCTTTCCCCAAAGAATCCTGGGAACTGTAGTTTGAAAGTGGTGCCAAGAGTTTCTGGGAGACCCCTATTCCCCACATGAAGCTACAAATTCCCAGAGTTTCATGGGAAGAGGGATTGAGGGCTTGATTGTTAAACCAGTTGGGAGATTGTAGCTCTTTGATTTATATCCAGTGCCATTATCAAACTGCAGCTCAGGAGAGTAGTTTTTCTTCCTCTCCCATAAGACTTGAACCAGAGTTCGTGCCATTAAACAGACTGGTAGGAGATTCAGGACAAATGGAAGACTTTCTTCACATGACATATAATTGATTTATGGAATTGACTGTTGGAAGGTGTGTTGATGGCCTGGATGACTCTAGAGGTGAACTAGACATTTCATGGATGATAAAGTATACAAATGCTTTCTGAACAATATACCACTAAATACTAGCTACTGAGAAAGAATAACAGCAAAGTGTTGTTGACTTCATGCTCTGTGCTGGGCTTTCCTGAGGAATCTGGATAGCCACAGTGGGTAGGGATAGAAAGAAAAAAAGCTGTCAATTTCAGGCCTCCAAGTTTCTAAAATTCAATTCTTTACAATTCAGCAACCATCTATGACAGGCTTCCTCAAACTTGGCCCTCCGGATGTTTTTGGCCTACAACTCCCATGATCCCTAGCTAGCAGGACCAGTGGTCAGGGATAATGGGAACTGTAGTCTCAAAACATCTGGAGGGCCGAGTCTGAGGAAGCCTGATCTATGGCACCCCCCTAATAAACATATTTTTGTATGCAGTTTTGACCGCCATTTCCCCAAATATATTGCAATTTTGTATGTTATTTTCACTATAATATGCTTCTGAGGTACATTTTACCCTAACGTATGACACCCACACCCACACCCACACCCTGAACATCAGGGGAGGGAACAGCTGCAGTTGCCTGCGATTCCTGCGCAATGTTTGCCATCTTGCCAAAGGTTGCAGGCAGCTTTACCTGCAGCAATTGCATGTTGATTGCCCTATTAAAAGACAAAGTCCAGCAACTGGAGGAACGTGTAGCTACGCTCCAAAGAATTAGAGAGCTGGAGCTCTTCTTGGAAGCAACAGAGCACACCGTCCCCACCAAGGAGGAGACAGGGGACTCCCCTGAGAAGGAGGCTTGTTCACCAACACAGGAGCCAGATATATGGAGAAACGTGACTCAAAGAAGTAGGAGGCCCAGGGTCCACTCTGATTGTCTAGAAATACACAATCGCTTTGAGGTCCTCTCCCCTAGCATGGAAGACGAAGAGCAGACTCCATTTGAGGATCTCTCCCTCATTACAGTCGATCAGGTATATGAAGACGAGCAGCAAAGTCAGTCCTCAGGGAATGTGCAGGTGACCTTGGAACGGACAGCTCACGGAAGAACCCCGACCAAACCCAAGAGGAGGCGTGTAGTGGTGATAGGGGATTCCCTACTGAGGGGAACAGAAGCAGTGATCTGTGGGCCTGACAAGATGTCTCGGGAAGTGTGCTGTCTCCCCGGGGCTAAGATCCAAGATGTAACTGAACGACTGCAAGGAATCATAAAACCCACTGACGAATACCCCTTCCTCTTGGTTCATGTGGGAACCAATGACACTGCAAGCAATAGCCTCCAGAAGATCAAATTGGGAAAGGAGTACGGCAAGGCTGTATATTGTCTCCCTGCTTATTTAACTTATATGCAGAATTCATCATGCGAAAGGCTGGGCTGGATGAATCCCAAGCCGGAATTAAGATTGCCGGAAGAGATATCAACAACCTCAGATATGCAGATGACACAACCTTGATGGCAGAAAGTGAAGAGGAATTAAAGAACCTTTTAATGAGGGTGAAAGAGGAGAGCGCAAAATATGGTCTGAAGCTCAACATCAAAAAAACGAAAATCATGGCCACTGGGCCCATCACCTCCTGGCAAATAGATGGGGAAGAAATGGAGGCAGTGAGAGATTTTACTTTCTTGGGCTCCATGATCAGTGCAGATGGTGACAGCAGTCACGAAATTAAAAGACGCCTGCTCCTTGGGAGAAAGGCGATGGCAAACCTAGACAACATCTTAAAAAGCAGAGACATCACCTTGCCAACAAAGGTCCGTATAGTAAAAGCCATGGTTTTCCCAGTAGTGATGTATGGAAGTGAGAGCTGGACCATAAAGAAGGCTGATCGCCGAAGAATTGATGCTTTTGAATTATGGTGCTGGAGGAGACTCTTGAGAGTCCCATGGACTGCAAGAAGATCAAACCTCTCCATTCTGAAGGAAATCAGCCCTGAGTGCTCACTGGAAGGACAGATCGTGAAGCTGAGGCTCCAATACTTTGGCCACCTCATGAGAAGAGAGGACTCCCTGGAAAAGACCCTGATGTTGGGAAAGATGGAGGGCACAAGGAGAAGGGGACGACAGAGAATGAGATGGTTGGATGGTGTTCTTGAAGCTACTAGCATGAGTTTGATCAAACTGCGGGAGGCAGTGGAGGACAGAAGTGCCTGGCGTGCTCTGGTCCATGGGGTCACGAAGAGTCGGACACGACTAAACGACTAAACAACAACAACAACAATTTTCAAAAAGGGGAAAAGAGAGGACCCAAATAATTACCACCCAGTCAGTCTGACATCAATAGCAGGGAAGATTCTGGAGCAGATCATTAAGCAAACAGTCTGTGAGCACCTAGAAAGGAATGCTGTGATCACCAATAGTCAGCATGGATTTCTGAAAAATAAGTCATGTCAGACTAACCTGATCTCGTTTTTTGACAGAATTACAAGCCTGGTAGATGAAGGGAACGCAGTGGATGTAGCCTACCTTGATTTCAGCAAGGCATTTGACAAGGTGCCCCATGATATTCTTGTAAAGAAGCTGGTAAAATGCGGTCTTGACTATGCTACCACTCAGTGGATTTGTAACTGGCTGACTGACCGAACCCAAAGGGTGCTCATCAATGGTTCCTCTTCATCCTGGAGAAGAGTGACTAGTGGGGTGCCACAGGGTTCTGTCTTGGGCCCGGTCTTATTCAACATCTTTATCAACGACTTGGATGATGGACTCAAGGGCATCCTGATCAAATTTGCAGATGACACCAAACTGGGAGGGGTGGCTAACACCCCAGAGGACAGGATCACACTTCAAAACGACCTTGACAGATTAGAGAACTGGGCAAAAACAAACAAGATGAATTTTAACAGGGAGAAATGTAAAGTATTGCACTTGGGCAAAAAAAATGAGAGGCACAAATACAAGATGGGTGACACCTGGCTTGAGAGCAGTACATGTGAAAAGGATCTAGGAGTCTTGGTTGACCACAAACTTGACATGAGCCAACAGTGTGACGCGGCAGCTAAAAAAGCCAATGCAATTCTGGGCTGCATCAATAGGAGTATAGCATCTAGATCAAGGGAAGTAATAGTGCCACTGTATTCTGCTCTGGTCAGACCACACCTGGAGTACTGTGTCCAGTTCTGGGCACCACAATTCAAGAGGGACACTGACAAACTGGAACGTGTCCAGAGGAGGGCAACCAAAATGGTCAAAGGCCTGGAAACGATGCCTTATGAGGAACGGCTAAGGGAGCTGGGCATGTTTAGCCTGCAGAAGAGGAGGTTAAGGGGTGATATGATAGCCATGTTCAAATATATAAAAGGATGTCACATAGAGGAGGGAGAAAGGTTGTTTTCTGCTGCTCCAGAGAAGCGGACACGGAGCAATGGATCCAAACTACAAGAAAGAAGATTCCACCTAAACATTAGGAAGAACTTCCTGACAGTAAGAGCTGTTCGACAGTGGAATTTGCTGCCAAGGAGTGTGGTGGAGTCTCCTTCTTTAGAGGTCTTTAAGCAGAGGCTTGACAACCATATGTCAGGAGTGCTCTGATGGTGTTTCCTGCTTGGCAGGGGGTTGGACTCGATGGCCCTTGTGGTCTCTTCCAACTCTATGATTTTATGATTCTATGATTCTATGACTTGACTGGAGAATTGCATTGCAAAGTTCAAAGAAGAGTGGATTTCAAAGGACGGCTGTTTTTCGGACCAATTCCCCCCCCCCAAAAAAAGTGTGATTTCAGTAAGTCCACCTATAAATGCGAACTGAATCAAATTCCTCTGCCCCCGCAGCTGTGAGAATCAGAATACCAGACTAGCTGGACCTTTGATCTGATCCTTCAAGACTCTTCTTGCGTTCTTCTGCTCCTGAACCTTTTCGTTCCACCACCATATTCCTCCCATCTTTCAAAACTGAAAAGAGTTTCTTTGGAGGAGAGCCCAAGAGCTTCAAATCCAAAGGAACATTGGGAAATTTAGGTATGGTGATCAAAAAGCCCTTCAGGAGCCTCACATTTCTTTTATTCCATGAGTGATAGCAAGCTTGCTGTGTTATTTCGCATGTAGGTATTACCATTTTAACTTTTACAGAGGTAAAATAACACCTTGTCACTCAGTGCAAGTACCAATCACAGAATGAATTAATTGTAATAACTGTTGTCAACCGAACAAAGGACTTGTTGCTTTCCTAAGCAGATTTAACTGCCACTGATAACTATATACAGAGGTTCCCATTGGGCTTATTCACTGTACAGAGTCAGAACATAATTTCATCTGTCTTTCTCTGTACTTTGTTGTTAAGTGCTCCGAATTGGATTAAAAACCCTATATTTTAAGAACATATTAATTAGACCCTTTTCCTTTGTTTATGAAGTGTTTCCTTTAATAATAATAAGAAATACCCTAAACATTTTAACCAGTTAATTATAACACTTTTAATTCATGATGGGAATTTGCTAAACAAAATAAGTTAATATAGGAACCTGGGGCAAAGGAGAGAAGAAATTATCGGCTGATAATTGCTCTTGTTGACTCATTAATTAAAATTATTTACTCATCACTTTATATCAGTACTTGAAGTGGGCTTGAATGAGATGCAATGTCATTCCAGCTCTTTTCGGACCAACCTAAAACCATCCCAGTTCTTCTCAGGGATGTTGGACAATTCCAACAGAAATGGGAGCAGAGGTTTCCAACATTTGCTTTTTTGCCCCATATCCGGAAGAGAAATCAATCTATCGAAAACAACCAGTATTTGCTGTTGTTACTGCTTTCAGTCTGCAGATGAAACACAATTGATTCTGATGGTGCTGATCACCCGATGATCTGAAAGGGATAACTGGCCAATCTTTCAGCCTCTCATTTTCCTTGGTCCTGAACCAATCTTCTCATTGATCAGCACTTGCAGTGAATAGCATAGGAGCAGGGAGGGTACAAATCTGCAGTTATATCCTACTCAGAGTAGACCTGTTGAAAGTAATAGAAAGTAATTACTTGTGCCTATTGATTTCACTGAGTAGAACTTAGAATGATACAATGTCTTATCAGTGCAGGACTTTATGCTTGCATAATGGAACTTACCCTCTATCCTCCCCCAGTATGCCTCACACCTTCCTCAGACCTGCTCCAGAGGGTTGGGGGAACCCCTAGAACAGATTGTAAGGGGAGTGGGGAGATGGAGGAGATTCATTAGTCAGATACCACACCTGGACTTTTCCTTCTTCCAACCATTGATCAGCACCATCAATTCTTTTAGGCTGCTGTCCTCCTGCTTTCCTGGATCAAGATGGTATTCTCCTGGAGCAAACAGATAAGATATGCACATACATACATACATTCATTCATACATACATACATATTAAATAGCTTCTGTTTTCATACAGAAATTCTCTCTCGCACATCAAATACAGTGGTTCCTCGGGTTACATACGCTTCAGGTTACAGACTCTGCTAACCCAGAAATAGTACCTCAGGTTAAGAACTTTGCTTCAGGATGAGAACAGAAATTGTGCTCCGGCAGCGCAGCAGCAGCGGGAGGCCCCATTAGCTAAAGCGGTGCTTCAGGTTAAGAACAGTTTCAGGTTAAGAACGGACGAATTAAGTACCTAACCCGAGGTACCACTCTATGAAGCTACTATCCTCTATGAAGCAAGTTTGCGGCGTTTGGGACTTCTTAGTTTAGATAAATGATGAGTAAGAAGGGACATGATGGAAGTTTGTAAAACGATGGAGAAAGTGGGTTAGAGAAAAGTTTCTCATTCTTGTAACACCTTAACTCTTGAACACGCAATGAAGCTGAATGTTGGAAGGTTCAGGACAGATAAAAGAATGGACTTCTTCTTGCAGCACACATTTAATTGATGGAACTCACTCCCACAGGAGGCAGTGATGGACACCAACTTGGATGGCTGTAAAGGAGGATTAGACAATGTCATGGAGGAGTGGATTATAGAGGGCTACTAGCCACACTTCCACAGTGGACGGCAGTAACACATCTGAATACCATTTGCTGGAAGCCACAGGAGGGGAGAGTTGCTCTTGTGGTCCAATCCTGCTTGCTGGTTTCCCATTGGCATCTGGTTGGCCACTCTGAGAACAGGATGCTGGACTAGATGGGCCATTGGTCTGATCTAGCGGCCTCTTCTTATCTCCTCCCTTGTCAAAATCTTCTGAAAAGTCAGTGTGTGATAGATGAAATATTAAGAATGGTAAATGGCTTCTCTGTAAAACGACATTTCTCCCAAATGTACGAAGATATGCACCAAAAGCGACTCACAAAAAGGCAAAAATAGCTAAATACCTTACAACCTTTTTTTTTTTTTTTACTCTCATGCATAAAGCAAGTTAAATTTGAGGTGCGTGCACTAATTAACTAATTTTAGAAAAATGCTTCAGGATGGCAGGAGCTCGTGCCAATATGCTACACAAATTTTACATGGCTATTTACTTTAATAATCACAGAGCAGTGCAGCATCTTCTCTGTATTTTATTTCTGGTTCTCTGTTTTATCTTAAAGGAGCATGCATCAGAAATATGGAGGGGTAGATTCCTAATGGGCGGAACGGGATATGGATATCTTGAGTACAAAATCCACATGTTTTAAGCCTTAGCAAAATATGGAGGCACAGCAACTGGGAAACGATCGAAACCCCCCCCCCTCTTTAGCATTGTGATTGGAAGGAGGAGGTGGGCACTAACTGTTTGGGTGAAATTTGGCCATAAATTAATTTTATTGACAGACAGTTTCTAAGCAACTCATGTGGGGAAGAAGGAGAATAACAGGAGGTAACCCACCAGGGGAGCCAATCTGGCTGTCCATGCTGGCTGTCCATTGGCTGTCCATTGGCTGTCCATTGGCTGTCCATTGCTTCTGCACCAGGACATCCAGGGAACCAGGTAAAGAAGGCTAAGGAAATACTCCATGGGGTGAAGAGAAAATAGTCCTGTGGTACAGCAGAAGTGCATTCCTACAGAGGCATGTTTGGAGTAGGACCTGGGAGGCTGGGGTTCAAATCTCTACTTGGCCATAAAGCTCAGTAGATGACTTGGAGCAAGTCACAGACTTACCTACCTCACAGGGTTGTTGGCTCTTCTTATGTTTTAATGTTTGTATGTTGCATGTTACTCAACATTTACTTCAGCAGTGCAATATGTAAGAGTGCCACAGTTGGCCTACAGAGTTTTGCTGAAATAATAATAATAATAATAATAATAATAATAATAATAGCCTTCTTCTATCATAGGGGCAAGTAACTGGTGCAAGGGTTGTTCTTGCCCCCCCCCCCGTAAATTCCAATTTTTAAATTACCGTATTTTTCGCTCTATAAGACGCACCAGACCATAAGATGCACCTAGTTTTGGGAGGAGGAAAGAGCGATCCCTCTTGCTGTTCTGGCTTCTGGGATAGCTGCGCAGCCTGTATTCGCTCCATAAGACGCACACGCATTTCCCCTTACTTTTTGGGAGGGGAAAAGTGAGTCTTATAGAGCAAAAAATACGGTAACATCCAATTCCATGCAATGTACATTCCATGTTTCCATGAACAAACAATATGAGCCCATATGGCTCAGTGTGGGAGCCATCCTCGTAAAAGCATTTAGAAAATGTTAATATTCAACCTTCATTTTTATCTGGGGCAGAGCTATATTTGTTTGTTTTGCCCGAGTTGAGCTTCAGATATCAAACGCTGTTTATAGAAGTTAACCGTGTGCATTATTTTCCAAGCTAGTAAAGTTTTAAATTGTACATCACATTCTTGCAATGCCGGACTGATATAATAGACATTTGGGGTAGGGAGGGCTAAAACGAACCCGCTCCGTGGCAGAGGCCTTGCATGCCAAGTCTGAGCCTGGGCAGCATTTTTACAGCTGAGTTATAAACTCCAAGTTGGAGGGGAGGGGAAAGAAGCCAGGATTTATCACGGAAGTGCTGACACCCCCCGTTAGCCATACAGGGCAATTGGGCGTTGCAATCATAATATACTGGAAGGAGAAATCAGCCCATTGGTTAGTTATAAACAAAGGACAGGGATTGTAAATTACAGTAGGTATTCTAGCGTTTTCTTCTGTATTTACAACATAGAACTCTGCAGTGGGCTTTCTTTTCTTTTCTTTTTTTATTCCGGGAGATCATATTTAAGCATTTCGAGATTTAATGCCCATTAGCTTAGATGTGTCCATTGTGCTTTTTTTTTTTTATGTCTCGCTGAACCCTTGTGGAGCTTCCTCTGTGGTATTGTCTTCTTTTTTTCTGTTGCTCATTAGAAAAATGTTAAAAATCCATTTTCATCTGATTAATAATAAAGCTGATCACATGTAACCTAATTTTCATTCACTGCTGCCCCTGTCTGTGGAGTCATATACAAAGTGACCTTTGAATCACCACTGGGCCCATAAAGCACAATAAGCACCATTGTCCTGTCAAAAATTGAAGATGTTTTACATCATTACAAAATTTAATGTTCCATCTTTTCAAATGCACTACTTTTTCAAAGGCCACATTCCAATTGAAGCTTATTAAAATCAGGCTCAAGTTTCCTGTGGTGGGTATGAGAAAGAGTTTCTCATGCATTTTGGAGTAATATGAATCACTCTTTTAAAACAGATATGGTTACATATTAGTTTTGAAAGGTACAGTAACTGCTGAGTCTCCACTGTCTGAAACAGTGAGGCTTTTGTGCTTATAAATCTAATAACTGTCTCCCGTTCCCCTTGTACTTCATCCACACTGTATCCTATTTACTTATGGATAAGTCAACTTTCTAAATAAAATTGTTGTTCAAAAGTTCAGGGGTTGAATTATAGGAGTTTCTGGCTCAAAGGTTCTATTAAAGTTTTTTATCAGGCATCTGTGAAATGTCTGTTTAAAAAATCATTTATTATTTTTTAAAAACTAAACTCCTGCTTGGCTAAATTGGATATCGGGAAGGGGAGGAATCATTCTGTTAAAGTTCAACATTTTACATTGAATTTGACCCCTAACCTTCTGAGACAGATAAACAGATTGAGAGATAAATGTGTCCTGCATACACACCCACAACTGGCTAAACAAAAACCCCGTATTAAGTTGCAAGAGAAGTTAACTGGTAATGTAACAATTTGCAATTGTTTCTGCTTAGCCCTCTCTTGTATGTTTGCGCCCCCCCCCCATGGGTAGATTTGTTTGTTGTGTGTTGATTTTTTAAAACCTATCATATCCTGAACTAGCTATAGAAATGGATAGGCAGGAATGAGCATCTGTGTGTTTATATCATGGAAAGTAACACAATGCAGATACAAGAAACCCATAAGGTTGGGTATCACCTACAACAACAAAGTGTCTTTGGGCACCTTAAGGACTGGCAAATTTAATATGGTGTGAACTTTCAGGAGCCAGTGTCCATTTCATCAGATGCTTCGATCTGCAGGACTGGCACTGCTACAAGTGCTACATAATACCCAGTTCACATTTGTAAGAACCAGTCTTTTTGTGTGGCGGAAGCTCCACTCTGGAACTCCTTGCCTATTGACATCAGGCAAGTGCCTTCACTGCTAAAAACATCGTTGTTTAGGCATGTCTACCAAGATACGTAGATGTGTGTTTTAATCAGTTTTTAGTTTATTGCTGATTTCCTTTTGAATATATTGAAGAGTTGCTTTTAACTTTTAAACTAAAATTTTCACTGTTTACTCCCCTTTGTAAAGTGCTCTGTGGTGTTTATATATATATGTGTGTGTGTATACACACACACACACACACACACACACACACAGTGCTTTTTTTTTAAAAAAAAGATGTTTCGGGGTACTCTCATTTACCTACTCATATTGAAATACTGCCCCTCAATGAGGCCAAACTTAGATTCACAAAATGGTAGGCGTCCCCCTGCATTCTCCCCCCCCCCCAAGAAGCACGTGTATGTGTGCATTTTTCCGGAAGTTGCTAATTGTTAGAACATATGGCTAGGGCTGGGAGGGCATCTGATTCAGTTCACATTTAAAGGTGAACTTACCTAATTTGAACTTCTGAAACAAGACAGCGACTGAAACATGGCCCTTCTTTGAAATTCAGAGTCCTCTGAATTAAGATGAGATGTGACTAAAAACACATATATTTATGGAATGCTGCTTTCCTGACATAGGAGTGGCACACATGGCCCAGAGGCAAGCAGATTGGGGGCTTTAGCTGCCCTAGTATTTAGTGGGAGTTTCCTGAATTCCCCTCCCCCAAAAAAATGTTGGGGTGCAAAAGGGAGGGTGTTTTTCAAAGCGAAGTGAGTTGTTTCAAAAGCATATTGTGTATCTTATTGTTTATTATTCACAGTGGCCTCTATTCCTGATATGCTACTTCATTCCTTTTTTTTTTTTTTAATGAGCTTCTTCTGGTAATCCTATTCAGTCAAAGCTATAAAATGTGATGATGCCACATCATCATGAGGGCAGTGCTTCCTGTTCACGTGATGGATGGGTGAATAATTTTGCCCCAGTTTAATACAAAATCACATCTGGCCAAACTTGTGGTATGCATCCTTCCTTACAGCTGAACCCTAAGTACTTGTTTCTGTGAGTGCCAAAGTCCATGGCCTTCCTTCTTGCTTTAGACCAACAGTAAAGACACCCCCCCCCCCTTGTGATGACCTCAGATATTTAGGAGCAAAATGTTTCCATGCAATAAAGTTTTTGGGAGGGAGAGAGAATTGCCTCACTTTCTCTGGAAAATATTAAAATGTGCCTCTTATGTTGTCAAAATCAGTAGCATGACATGAGGAAGCAAGAGTTTGTGCTTCAGTTCTCATTGAGGTGCAGTTCATAAGCTAGAATTCTCAACAGCAGTAATTAGTCTTAAGGCAGTGGGAGAGGCATGACTGGATTCTTCCTTGGAAGAATCTCAGCTGCATCTTGTGCACTTGGATTTGGAGAGGACCTGACAGACCTGACAGACCCAGAGGTGGGGCTGAATAAACATGTCCTCTGTGGGAAAAGTAGAATGGAAATTTACCCGAAATGTCACCCCACCACAGGTTCTCATTCATCATTTTTTAACCTCCTTCCCCCTTATTTTCCCCCTTTATTATTTCCCCAAAGAGACCCCAAGCTGTGGGGAATAGGCAGGCAGGTGGAGTGGTTGAGGTTTAAAGGGAGTAGGGTTGATCAAGTGTGGGGAAAGGGCAGTGGAGTAGGTTTATTGCATGGATCCTTAGGAGAGAGGATCCCCTGAGGATCTTGAAGGGTGGTGCTTTCTATCCAGAAACCCAGATTAGTGGGCCTTGGTGTCCCTTTTCAGTGGCTGGATGGGGTCCATTGCAAGTGGTTCATACCAACACTGATCAGCCCTATCTGTCAACTGACAACATTATTAGCCAGCAAGCGGAAGGGGGCTTGATCCATCGATACATGCCCCATGCCTACAGCAAAGCTAATGTTCTGTAATCATAACCCAACATCTTTCCTCCTTGTCCTTGTTTGTTGCTTGCACCAGCATCCATGTTTTTACTGCATCTGGGTCCTCAGGGGTTCCACTTTGGAAAGAATATCTCAGCCTTACTTAGGCATTCAGTATCATCTAAAATGGGTGTATTAGTCTTGCCACCAATATGCTGATGCATAGGGCATGCCTCCGTAGCTGATGGGTGTAACCTCCTTCAGACTCATGCTAATCCAGCAACTTGGAAGTAAGGCTAGCCTGTCCATTCTTGGTATCACATTTACACCTTCTATATTTACACATATCAAATGCCCAAATAGGAGGTCCAGGAGATTCTGAAATCTGGGTGGAAAGTCAGGTAAGATGGATTCTGCAAACATCTTTGCTTGTAAAACTTGCTTAGCAATTATCAGAAGGGAATATTAATCAAGACTTGGGGCCTTTTTTTCCTCACCTATCTGGACCTTCTCATATATTGCATTCTATTTTAAAAAAAATGTTACCCAGTCTTCTTTGGAGAATGTGCTTTCCCGTATGTTCCAAACTGCAGATTTTTGGAATCATGTGCACAAATTAATAAATTAATTATAACTTAGTGTTCTTTCTAAAAGCTAAAGTACCACTCTTATCTACATCGGCCTGCCCGCTCTCTACCAGTAAAGCAGTAGAAGGACATAATGCAAATTCAAATTGGGTAGATATTTTTATTGTTATTATTTTGTTCAGAAAACAATATTTCATAATCTCTAATCAAAACACTAAGACTTGAACCGCCAAAGTCAGCTTCATTCGAAAATTACAACTGAAACTCATTTATAAGTAAATGAAAGTCAAGAGGATTAAATTCAATTAAAATCACTTTGAAGTTAGTACAGAAAAATTATTTCGGAGTGATAGAAATCAACAGATTGTTATTGCTTTCATTTTTCTCATGTGTAAAAAGATTTCTAAAGCAAAACAGAGCCAAAATTATAGGTGGAGAACAAAAGGACAGAGAAAATTATTTTATGCCCCCACAGAATGCACCCAAGTCTAAATTAAAAGGGTTTGGGTAGATTTCCTTGTGGGTGGAATCTTCTCTGTGTTCTGTGTAGTTGAATCACATGCAACACTTTCCTTTTTCAACCTCTCCCTTTGAGTAGATACAGCAAAAACAGGGATCCAATTGAAAAAGCATCTTTGTTTCATAATTTTCCATATACATGCTTTTCTTCCCCCACCCTCTCCTGATAGCATGATCTCAGCAGATCAATTAACTTCTTTGTAATCTATGGATTACAAAGCGTATAAAACCTTCAAAGCATCACAGTGTCAGATCTATTTTCCAAAGGGTTTAAGTTACTTTAATAGTTAATAATAAGTGATATGGCTCATTTTCTTGACTAAATTAGGATCCGTTGTCATTTGTTCCTCCTCTGTCTGAAGCTCCTAATTACAGGGAACAAGCTTCTCAACACCCATTGTACACCTCCAAGGGGTGCATTGCTCCAAAAGAGGTGGTTAGGATTTCAACCTGTGCTTGCCTATTTATCTCCTCCCCTCCCCAAAGCCAGTGAAATCTCAGGCATTACAGAAAGCTTAGGATCATAGCACTGCTTCTGACTTCCATCTAGCCAGCCCATTGAGAAAACGTACAGCCACCCTACAGCTTATGTGTGTGCCCATCTTTTATTGTCAGTTGAGCTATTGATCTTCTCAACAGATGGAGTACTTAGAAATTCACTGATGTGTATACAAATAAATATTACTAGACACCTGCAGCCAAAGACGATGCTGATCATTTCCAACCTGTGTGTTAAATCAGGCGCTGCCCTTAGCGCTCATGTCTCTGCCCATTTAATCTTGTGCACCATCCACCAGTTTTCTAACAGTCTGTAGGGCAGCTAATGATCAAAGGGCATCCCCTTACTAATGGGAAGGTCCCACCTGCCCATCCATTGGGTATGGTCTAAGGCAGAAATGCTTCAGAATGCCAGTTGTTGGAAACCACAGGAGGGAAGAGGGCTCTTGTGCCTGAATCCTGCTTCCAGGCTTTCCACAGGCATCTACTCTGCCAGAACAGGATGCTGGACTGGATGGGCCACTCGCCTGATCTAGCAGGGCTCTTCCCATGGTACTCAGAGGCATAATGCCTCTGACAGTGCAAATGGAACAAAGCCATCATGGCTAGTAGCTGTTGACAACCTTCTTCTCCATGAATTTGTCCAATCCTCTTTTGAAGCCATCCAAGTTCATAGCCATCACTGCTTCCTCTGGGAGCCAATTCCATACTTTAACTATGTGCCGAAGTGCTTTCTTTTATTGATGGACCCCAGTCCTTCTGGCACAGATAATCTATAGAAGTGAGTTGCTGACCATCACATTTCATTGAATAAACTATTCCTCAGCATTTGTTTTAAATAATTTGATGGGACAAAATGACATGAGCTGTCAGCGATGGCCCATGTTGATCCCTAAATACGTTTCAAACTGATGTGCAATAAATTTGAGCATCAGTTGGAATTCGTTTCCTTTTTTCCCCTGGGGATTCTTCTGCTCTGCTGGCACCATCCACACATGGTGCTCAGCTAAATACCCAAAAGTCCCAGATGCTAAGAGAGCACGTTATCCTTACAGCCCTGACATATGGCTTTTCCTGCTGAGCTCCACCAGTAGCTGTGTGAGTGGCTCTGGAGACTTAGCTGCTGGCCTTGTTTTGCTTTGGGCTGGCAATAAGCCAGGCATCTTTTCACTGGGATATACCTTTCACACCTACAAAACTGAGATGGCACAGGCCTCCCTGAAATGTTCTGTGATCGGATCTGGAACATAGGGCATCTGCCTTATACGACTTGTGGGCATCCAGTGATGGAAGGCTGGAAGGTTCAGGACATATGAAGTACTTATTTACACAGAACATAGTTAAACTATGGAACTCACTCCCACAGGAGGCAGCAATGGCCACCAACTTGGATGGCTTTAAATGACAAATTCGTGGAGAGGGCTATCAATGGCTGCTAGTGATGCTTTGCCTCTACAGTTGAAGTCAGCAGTGCTTCTGAATACCAGGAAATTGCAGGAAGTGAGAATGCTGTTGTGCTCAAATCCTACTTTCTTGTTTCCCACATGCACCAACTGGACCATCTGTCTGACCCAGCAGGCACTTCTTATGTTCTTATGTAAGTCATTAGTTCATTGACAGACAGCAGCTCTCTCCAGAGCATAAGAAATGTCTGCTGGGTTAGGCTAATAATAATAATAATAATAATAATAATAATAATAATAATAATAATTTATTATTTATACCCCGCCCATCTGGCTGAGCCACTCTGGGTGGCTTCCAATCAAGTGTTAAAAACGATACAGCATTAAATATTAAAAACTTCCCTAAACAGGGCTACCTTCAGATGTCTTTTAAAGAGAAGATAGCTGCTTATTTCCTTCACATCTGAAGGGAGGGCGTTCCACAGGGCGGGCGCCACTACCGAGAAGGCCCTCTGTCTGGTTCCCTGTAACCTCACTTCTCACAATGAGGGAATCGCCAGAAAGCCCTTGGCACTGGATCCATTTAATGGTCCATTTAGTTCATCATCCTGTTCTCACAGTGGAAAACTGGAGCCTAAAGGCAGGTCCTGAGTGCAAGTTCTGAAATTCCCAGCAACTGGTATTCAGAAGCATACTGCCTCTGAAAGTGGAAGTTGAACATAACCATCAGGGTTAGTAGCCATTGCTGGCCTCAGGTTCTACAGCAAATCATTGGCATTCAGAGTCTGCACAGATGCTCTCTCCTCCTCCTCCTCCTCCTCCCTGACAATGTCCCAAGTTTTACCTCCTTGCCAAAAGGCAAGCAGAGAGGTGTACATATGAGTCTCCTTGGGGCTGGAATTCCTCATTCCAGGAGGTGTTGCACAGTGGGAAAAGCTATCTCTTGCGTTCCTAGGCTTCAGTGGTTCAGCAGAGCACCCAGGCAGGCTTATACAGAAGTGAGTAGTCTTGGGGGATCCTGGTCCCAAACCATTTAAAAAGGTAAAGGTAAAGGGACCCCTGACCATTAGGTCCAGAGGTGACCAACTCTGGGGTTGTGGCGCTCATCTCGCTTTATTGGCCGAGGGAGCCAATATACAGCTTCCGGGTCATGTGGCCAGCATGACTAAGCCGCTTCTGGAGAACCAGAGCAGCGCACGGAAACGCCGTTTACCTTCCCGCCAGAGTGGTACCTATTTATCTACTTGTACTTTGATGTGCTTTTGAACTGCTAGGTTGGCAGGAGCAGGGACGGAGCAATGGGAGCTCAGGAGTTCGAATCACGGGGATTCAAACCGCCGACCTTCTGATCAGCAAGTCCTAGGCTCTGTGATTTAACCCACAGCGCCACCCACTTCCCTTCCCAAACCATTTAGGACTGATCAAAGTAGGAACAGCACATTTAATAGAGTTCAATAGCAAAATGGCAGTCAGGAGACTCAGCTAAATCAGTGTTTTTCAACCACTGTTCCGCGGCACACTAGTGTGCCGCGAGATGTTGCCTGGTGTGCTGCGAGATGTTGCCTGGAGGGAGGCGGGCGAGTCGGGCGGCGAGAGGCGGGGCGGTGGCGGCGAGGAGAGGCCGCCCAGCGCGGGGCTCTCGCCATCTGCCTGCCTGGCTGCCTGCGAGCTCGGCGGGCAGCGCCTCCGTCCGCAGCGCCCGCCTCGCGGCTCTCATTCCCTGCCCCTGCCAAAGCTCACCCAGCCAAGCCGCGCTCTCCTTCCTGCCTCGCTTTGCTGCCTCCTCCCCCCCACCCCCAAAGCTTGGAGGTTCCCCGGCAAGTGGGAGGGAAAAAAATTGAAACTTACACTTTCGTGCGTCCCTCCCAGCGTGACGCTGCGCGCTGACGTCACGGGGCTGTAATGGTGGTGTGCCTCGAGATTTTTTTCATCAAACAAGTGTGCCTTTGCCCAAAAAAGGTTGGGAAACACTGAGCTAAATTACTCTTTTTCTTCTTCTTTTTCAAAAGTGTTTTAAATGCATTATAATACTGTGACACTAGATGGCACGGTGGAGTTCCATCTTTTGGCAACGTGATTTTCCATTACAACGCTTTTTCCTGAAACTTTTTTTTTATCTAGATGCAGCCAGGGTTGCTGAAACAACATTGCAATTATACAATCTAAATGCCTCACTCCGGACAATCTGGCTGCTATGTTCTGAACCAATGAAGGCTACCAAATGCATTTCAAAGGCAGTTCCAGCCTACAGAAGAGTGTGTTGCAGTAATCCAACCTGGGCACAACTAGGGCATATCAGTACCTTATCTGTCCTCCCTCCTGCAGAACACCTCTCCAAATCTTCAACCAGACAGCAAGCCTCCCAAACTGAGCTGGGATGAGAAGCAAGGGAGGAAAGCAGAGCCAGATCAATGGCCAAGAGATCCGAAGGCTTGAGATTTGGCACATTTCTCCTCCCCGCAAAGGGAGGGAGTCTTTGGCCCCTGGCAAGAAAAGACAGTCCAGACAGCCCTTTTCAGAAGGAGTCGCTGTGGACTCTTCCTGCATCCTATTATTTGGCACAACACTAAGATTACAGGAGCTTGTTTTCCCTCCCAGAACTGTGAACTTTGCCAACGCACCGTGCGAACTTCTCATGTTCTGCTGTTGCACTCATTTTCTAAGTATTAATTTGGTTTTACTGCACTTTGGAAAGCATTTGAATATTTATAAATGTAAGTATTTATTTTCCTAGTAAAATTAAAGCCCTATTGTCTTGCAACTAGCCGTGCTTGTTCTGACACTCCAGAAACAAAACCTTCTCAAGTATGATAACCTTTATTTATAGATGGCAATAAGCATATTTAGCAATTTTATTATTCATGACCCTTGCACTAAATATCATAATCAGAATACAGATGTGCAGGATAATTTCCATGTGCAAGTCACTGTAGTAATTCTTGTACCACAAAAATAGCACTGGATTTAGAGACATATTATGCCCGGTTTAATAAATGTGTCTTGGAAGAAACAAAAGGGGTGCGTGGAAAGTGGGCTTGGAGAGGTCCTTCTTTAATAACTAACTTCATAAATATATGGCTACCTCTAAATGCAATGCAATTCTGTTCTTGTGTTATACATTTTGTTCGCTTGTGCCTGCCTGGTTTCCGTTCACATATGGGATCTTTATTTATTGCAAGGAGAAAACAAGCTGTGTCTTGCGTATGCATTTATTCCATATAAAGGCAATTTGAAAGAATCCCTTATTGCAAAAAATAAAATAAAGCCAATGCTATTCTTAATACTGGGACGCGGGTGGCGCTGTGGGCTAAAGCCTCAGCGCCTAGGGCTTGCCGATCGAAAGGTCGGCGGTTCGAATCCCCGCGGCGGGGTGCGCTCCCGCTGCTCGGTCCCAGCGCCTGCCCACCTAGCAGTTCCGTGTGCGGCTCTGGCTCACCAGAGCAGCGTTGTCACGCTGGCCACGTGACCCGGAAGTGTCTGCGGACAGCGCTGGCCCCCGGCCAATAGATGTGAGATGGGCGCACAAACCCCAGAGTCTGTCAAGACTGGCCCGTTCGGGCAGGGGTACCTTTACCTTTACCTTTATTCTTAATACTGCCTTTGCTCCAGCTGATATATGAAAGGTGAAAATCATCAAGTCAACATCATTTTCGGTTTTTGCTCTACTAATAGAGTGAGCAAGAGTTGGCCATACCTTGAAGGTAGCCAGATCAGGCTAGGGAGATGCTTTGTGAATTCCAAAATGAGCTGACTTGATCTTTGTCACTTAGGCTAATTTGCATACCGGAATTCAGCTACCCACTGAATTTAGTCCTTCTCCTAAAGTTGAGAAAAAATACACTGAGAAATGTGTATCTTGAGAGAAAATGCTTTCTTATCTATATTTAATTATTTGTTTCAGTTCAAATTTTTATGTGATTTTTTAAAAATGCCAGATTTCACAGAACCAGAACAGAACAAAGTTTTGTGGGGATGTGTGAAAGTCCAAACCTAGCAAGTGTATTCCCCAACCGATCAATGAGTTAATAAAGCTGAGGTCTGAATAAACATAATATTTTTCTATTGTGGAAATATGAATTTTTAAAACAACTTTACAAAAAGGTAGGCCAACTAGGAAGCTGGGCATTGTAGTTCTGTGAGGGGAATGTGGTCTGCTAACAACTCTCAGCTCTCTTAACAAACTACAGTTCCCAGGATCTTTTGGGTGGAGGGAAGCCAGGACTATTTATTTTATTTTTTTAACATATTTTTATTAAAAATTTCTTGGTTTACAAAAGCATGTGCAATGTCTCTTTTCCCCCCAAATTACATTTTCTACAGATCAGTTTCATTTGTTGAGACATTAGTGTTATATTAGGAAGAAAAGGGGGGAGAGGTGAAGTGGAGGTGAGTGGAGGTAGAGTCGGGTGGCGATGTTTCTATTTTACTTAATGTGTGTGGGGTTTTGTGTCAGCGTCGCTTGTGTGGGTTCTCTTTGCTATTCACTTGTGTTCCTTTGGTGGTGAGAGAGGTTGGGGTTGGCCTAGGGTGTGGTTGTTTGTTTGTGATTGGCTGTGGTGAACTTTCTTTTCATGTGTGAGTGGGGTGGGTGGGTATTTATGAATCAGGTTAGGCTATTTAAAGTGGTATGATATTGCTTTAAATGTATAGTGCAGATATGATTAAAGCCATGGCAGATATTGATAAGCTTAAGGATCTTATGTGGAAAGTGACATATCCCTCCTTTAAGTTATTTGTGTGGATCTATTTATGTCTCAAAGCAGTTGTCACTTGCAACAATGCTCATCTCCTTTCTTTTTCTTCTTTTCCCTCTTTTCCCTCCCCCCCTCCCCTACTCCACTGTCTTCCTTTCCCAAGGGTAAATTAACTTTTACCCCCTACTTTGTAGGAAGTTAAAGAGGTGATTAATGGTTTTCAAATGGACACATCATCTCTCCTAATACTGTTCAGAGCATTTAAAAAGTGATTGCTAAGACATCACACATTTTCCATCTAGGTGTTACATGAATGATTGCTACATTTGGGGGGGGAGTGTGTGTGTGTGTGTGTGTGTGAAATAAACAGGTATAACAATTAAATTAAATATATATCTTTCCTTCTTTTTTTTTCCTTGAGGTTTCTCAGTCTGTGTGCTATTTAGTGAATTCACAGCATTAGGTTAGGGTTTTCACACATCTCTCTGAAGCTGAACCTCTCATTAAGCATATTGTAAAAAAGATCCTTTTATGAAAATGTTATCAAGTATTTATAACTACAGCACTGGAGATCAGAGGAAAATATTGCTTAAAATCTGTGCAACAGAAAACTGATCAGAAATATCGACATCAATCAGTGTCAGAATAAGTGACTTGAAGTCTTTTGGGGGGATATATTTTTTCTCTCCCCCCATCCCTTTTGTTGGAGTGACAGCAGAGACTTTTACCTTGGCAATATTTTTTCCTGGCTCCACTTTGACATAAATTACGGAACCTGGTGAGGGTGGGGGGCAATGTTGAGACTATTTGCACAAGGTCAAGCTGTACACAAGTTGTACACAATAGAAAATCCATATAGCTCTATCTATCATCTATCTATCGATCATCTATCTATCGATCATCTATCATCTATCTATCTATCTATCTATCATCTATCTATCATCTATCTATCATCTATCTATCATCTATCTATCATCTATCTATCTATCATCTGTAAGATTTCTTACCAGCCCTTCACCATAAACCAGTTTTAAGACCATGAAACTTTCCCTCACTTTAACGTCCTAAATGGCTTAAGAATGCCTATTCATATACCAAACCTGCCTACAGCCTAAGACCTGAAAGTGTGGTTCTTTGCTTTGACTACAGTTGAGGCTCAAGTGATGGAGACTAGAAAATGGACTTTCTTTGTGGCCACACTTTAATTGTAGAACTCTGAAAGTTCAGCTCACCTTCCCCCATAGCCTTCAGCCCCATGGCAAAAACCTTCTTATTTGAGGAGGCATTTGTTTTATCAGACAGATAACCTTTTCCCAAGACCTATCTTTTATGTGGTGTCCTTTACTCTGTTTTATATCTATTTGGGGGGATTTTGTGTATGTGCATTTTATAGTTGGCTTTAATCATTGTTGGTTGCCTTAAGGTGACATGGTGACATCAGAAGGGCAGCATCTACATTCTTATATAAATTGTAAAAATAAATGTTGAAAAATGTATCCTAAGAGGCGTGGCATAATATCAATAAGCACAGTAGTCAGCAATGCTGCTTTTTTGTTGTTCCAAAATAACAGATCTGATTATATCTCTATTGCACAATTGCATATTATTTTGAAAAATTACCAGCCTCTGATTCTTTAGCAAGTTGTGATATAACAATAGCTGACCTTTGGGGAAGTTCTAAAAGTGTATCATGCCATCAAACTGGGTCTGTTATTATTTTCTGTAATTCTGGCTAGCTCCCTGCTCATCTTAGCCCTTGAAGAAATAAGCAAAGAACCCACTTTCCTACAAACACACATGTAAGCATGAGAAGGTCTTTTATAGACACCCACAGCCGGGCCACATAGCCACACCACTGACATTTTTGAAATCTTTGTTTATTGTTTTCTAAATGAATTGTGGTTTCTTGAGCTATGCCATCGAGACGTGCTTTCCGAAGCCACAAAGTTGGGCACATTAAAATTAGAAGTTATCGTCGGTGTGTGTTCTCTAAATATTCCTAAAAATACCAAAATCTGGAGAGCTTTGTACCCTCTGTTTTCCTATCTTGCAGATCCTGAGGTGTGGACTGAAAGGATACAAACACATATGACTGTTTGGAAATGCCCAGTGCATCCTCAAACAGCATGTTGTGCCAATAAGGGAGAAATGAGGGACTTTCAGATTCCAGAAGTCTTTAAAAGAAGAGGAAAGATAAAACGGGAACATAGAACTATGTTGGTGCAACTGGGGGAGAGAGAGGAGCTGCATAGAAAGGGCAAAGCATGTTTCAGATGGGGTGATGCTTTCTACACATTAGATGTTTAAAAAAGAAAAGCAATAATGGTATATTTAATATTAACACTCCTATGCTAAACATATCCCAAACATAAAGTTTTTCTGAGGTCAACTTTCAAGTAAGCATACTTACAACTGTAGCCTTGTTTTATTCTCCAGTTTATTGTTCCAAAATATAATTTATAAAATAGCTGCAGACAGCTCACAAAAAATGTATAATTAAAGGGGGAGAATGAAATCAACATATAAAAAACCCCCAATAGATTCTCCCTTAGCAAAGCATCAAATAAAGGTTGGTGTAAAATCACTGTCTTTAAAATGATACCCCCATCATTCCATTACCTTTCCCTGCACCTCTCTGTTTTTAGCAACCCTTATCATGCATTCCCTCATCTTTCAGAGGCCCCTTATAAGCCTGGTGGGTAGTTCCTGCAAGGAAGGAGTGTAGGATGTAGGGTGGCTGTGCATCTTACTTGACTTCTGTTGGAAGGAGTCCTGTTTTTGAAGGGCTGCACAGCAAAAGTCCAGATTGGAGAGAAGGAACCGTAAGAAGGGAGATCTGCAGAACCCACCAAGAGTTAGCAGGTGGGCCGCAGACACAAATAACCTAGTCAATCTTGCCCAATATGGTGGGAATGTAATGCATTTCTATTTAAACAAGAGCAATTCTTTCCAAATGTACATCTAGATACCTAAATTAGCAAAAGCAAATTTGATGCAAATCTTCTTTGTTCTCTTGCTGTGGTGATGTGCAAGTGTCTATCCTGGTAGTCTGTGGCTGAAGCCTTCTGCTTGCCTGCAAAGCCTTCTTCTCCCCAGAAAAATATGTGAGAGCCAATGACAGATTGTTGGGATGGAGGACTGCATGTGGAGTGGGACTGAAAAAGGGAGAGCTAGGTGTCAGGGAAGGAAACCTATCAATCACCTTCCAGCTCCTCAGTTCTCTTCCTCATCTTAGTTCTGGTGTTGATAGATGAAAGTGAGCCAATGGGGAACTGTGTGTTTGTGTGTGTGAGAGAGAGAGAGAGAGAGAGGGAGAGAGAGAGAGACAGACAGACAGACAGACAGACAGACAGACATTGCTTATAATAAAGCCAAACTACTTGCCTGGGGAGTGACACACTCCCCCTTGCCCACCCACCCCCTTTGATGCCACCTACAGACCTTTTGCTGGAGAATGAATGCCACTGTTATTAACCAGCAAAACCGCTTAGCAGTAGTAGATAACGAAAGCGACACAAGAACCACATCACAACACGTGCAGAGGTTACCATTAAAAAGTCACTCTTGGCTGGCCTCAGAGATCACAATAAAACACAGGCTCTAAGAATAGCCTCCAAACAGCTAATTTGCTTTTCTTCCCTCTTTCACATTTCAAAGATGGCATTGTGATAGTCAAAGACAAGGACACATCAGCCACATTTATCTTTCGTTGTGACATCTTCAATTTCCTCACTTTTAAAGGCAACATTAAGCATCTTTTTAGCTTCAGCTTTCATTAGGGATGCTCGCGCATTATCGTTCCTTACCGCTGGCCGGTTTTCTCCCCAATCCAGCTGCCCCCGCATAACTTACCGATACTGTTTTCCATGACCATTCCATCCTTGCCATGGCACAGCCTTCATGACTCAGTGACCATCAGGCTGACATATATTTGTGTAAGCCCATCCCACACAATTGTCAGTTTCTTAATCGTTTTTTTTTTTTCTTAGAAGAAGACGAGGGTGGAAAAACCCCAACAAATGGAATAAAAGCTCTTTTCCACAAAGCCACATTTTGTTTCAATAACTCTGTGTGTCAGAAGGATTTTATTATTAGCTTTCTCTTTTGAGCAGCAAATTCCCACCAGGACGGAGTCAGAAATTTCTGTGGGACATACTGTTCCTTCTCTATACACACCTAATGTTGTAGAGCTATTTTGGACAAGCATTTAAATAAAGGCCAATTTGACTAAAGAGCAAATCCACTCCACCAAATGATAGCGAAAGGGCAGAGCAATGGGGAAAATGAACAAGGAAGATGCAAGGCTTTCATTTTTACCCCCTTTGTATATTTTAATAAAAGAAATTATCTCGCTGCTTAAAGTGACATGTTAAAAGATGTATGTATCGTGGCTTTTAAAAAACACAATTAGATAACACCTTGTCAAGTGCTTATATTCTTTGCTGACAGCCTTGAATGTAGTCACAATAACGACATAGCTATTTCAGCACACTCTCTTTTCTGTTGCCATTGGCAGAGTCAGCCATTTTATAAAAATGTTACTGTTTACCACTTTAATCATCAATCTGCATCTAGTCAAAACAAGAACTCAGAAGGAGTAGTAAATTATACTTGTGTAGCTCAGATGAGTTTGAACTGTTTTTTCTGAAATGCAGTAACAGTGAGTGTGTGTTCCCCGTGGGATGCTTTTGAGAAAAGTTTTCCATTAAAATTGGATCAAGAACTTGGAGGATCTGTATTCTTCAAATGCTTTCTTACAGGTTTAGGGAGGTTGGAATCCTCATATCCCAGGAAGGGAACAATTCCTTCTTAGTTCTCCCCTCCTCCCAAAAAAACCCCACAAAACTTTTCTAAGCAAGAATTGGCGCATTTCACACAAACACACATTTTTAGCAATACTTATTTTTATGCTTCCAGTTGAAAGAATGAAACTTTTTTATGCACTTATGCTGTAGTCCTCTACACACTTACCTGGGAGTGAGGGATGAATTCAATTCAATTTCCGCTTAATGGTGAGCCCAACCAAATTCACACTTGGCGAAACACTGCTTGAACTGAAAACAGGTCCTTTTCCGAATTCTGCAATGCAGTTCCTCAGCCAAGTGATGTGAGGAGCTCCCATCACCTTGCTGACTGGGCTGGGGGCATATGGGAGTTGGAATCCAACAACATTTGGAGGTCCAGAATTCCCCTACTGCTAGCTTAAAGTTCTCAAAATGAGGCATGCCAGCTCAGGCAAACCTCAAATCATATCCTCTCCCCTGGGAGCCCTCCTCCCCACATCCCAGAAGTGAGAGAGGCTGTTGTGGTCATTTAGTGTTGAACTCAATAGATGTAGCCCAGCCACAGAAGCACTCTTCTTTATTATTGATCCATATGCTTCTGCAATGACAGCCACACTTGCACATTCAAAACATGTAAAGTGGGAGAGCATTCAAATATGGCACCCCTGAATTTCACTATGAAGACGTGCAGTCCAGGGAGGGCTAACTATGCAGACACCACCATTCCAGTCACCTGAGTACATAAACCTGAAGCAGAGGGAAACGAGGGGGAAAGCCCTTGCTATTAGAATAACTCTGCCAAATTTCAAATTGTGCCATTTAATTTCAGCTTTTCACCCAGCATCCCTTTTTAACAGTAACAGTTTGTTACTAAGTTTGAGAAGTAATATAGAGACATATGCCGATCTTTAAAACAATTCTCCATTAAAATTGAACATTCACAATTGTCCTGTTGTGCTTTGTTAAACTTGAAATCAAAAGATGGTGAGCAAAGCATAAATTAAATCTATCATCAGGATTCTGCCTCTTATTTTAATGTGGAGACAAGGCGGGGAATTTACATCACTTTAATCACATGTTAAAATGGTGGTGCCTGGGGAATGGATTCTGGCAACCACACAGGGACAAAATATTTTTTTTAAAAAAATAAGAACCTATAAATATTAACAATGAATATTTGTCTTGCCTTTTCTGTCTTAAGAAATTAGCTAATTATAAATATTTCCATCAAACTGCTTCTCTATGGATATTAATGTTTAGTGGAAATTGGCTTGCATTAGCTTAACACTGGGGGCACCAGAAGCAATTTTCAGGACATTGACATTCAGTAAACATCTTAGAGCCCCCAAATCTGAAGATTTACAGTAATGTGTTTTACTGTGTTGAAATAAGGCTAGTGTAAGAAAAGCTCATACCCTCCAACACTCCTCCAATTAAAATAGGGACACCCTATTCCATACCCTCCAACATTTCTCCTTTGAAAATTGGGACATCCTTAATATTATAGTTATATCCATTGTGGTCCCATCTGCAGTGTACATTGAAATCGATTTTATACAACTTTAAACAGTCATGGCTTCTATCTAAGAGCTTGTTAAGGATGCTGAGAGTTGTTAGGAGACCACCACCCCTTCCCCTCACAATTCCCAAAGAGGTTTTACAGTCAATCCCTCTTTCCAAGAATTCTGGGAATTGTAGCTGTGTGAGGGTAAGGGAGGCTTCCTAACAACTCTCAGCTCCCAGGATTCTTGGAGGAAACTATGACCATTTAAAGAGGCATGCTACTGCTTTAAATATGTGGTGCAGAGGAAGCCTCAAACATTAACGTACAGTTGTTTCCAAACATTTGTTGGTGTGCCCTGAAATAATTAGGACTGGGTTGCAAAAGACAGTGTGAAGATGCTGATTAGCTGAATGCTCCATGGTGGAAGATCAGAAAATACATTCTCTAATTCATACCCTCTGATCACCCTCTTGATCTGCAGTCACCACATGTTCAAAAGCACAATTTCGTGCCCCATTGCAACCATATCAAATGGGTGCTTTTGCACATGTGGAAGGCGGATAAAACATTTCCATAATTCATCTTCCTATTATGACCATTCATAAGGTCAACAAGATTATAATATGCTCTCTCTGTAATCTAATGAGTGAAACACATTTTTCATAAACTAAAGGCGTCTGTTCTTTGAACGCCTATTTTAAAACATCGATTGCTCTTCTTGTTTGACTGCAAAGCAAATATTTCAGGAGACTGGCATTTAAAACTCCTAGGTCTTTTTCTTCTTCTTCAGATAAAGACGACTAGGCATACTTCAGGGCCATGTGAAAGATTTTTGCATTCAGAGTGAAACCCAGTGCATTTTAGGCAACTTGCCAGCTTCATTTGGGTGTGAAAATGTCTGGCATTTGGCTAGAGTTTTAGTTGCAGTTGGGTACACTGCTGTGAATTGGCTTTTCTGCCTGGTGAATAAACAATGTGATAAAATAGATGGGAGGCTAGCACTGGAGTGATCCCATCGCCATCAGAGGCCGTGCTTTTATTCCCCTTTCCGACAGAATCCCTCTTCCATGGGATGCAAGGATAACAATGGTATTCTCCCAGTCTACCATCATGTCTGTGTATGATTAAGTTGTAGTCTGATGTGTTAAAACCTCAAGTCAGTTCTTGGTGGGAGAGCACTTCACGACAGGAGAGGTGTCAATAGTGACAGCCCATGCCAGGGATATTTGCCCTTTGAGGTCAGAAGATGGTGGAAAGACAAAACAGAGTCAGACATTATTTTTGCTCATTTATTTATAAGCTAAACAGCTTAATATTTCAATAAATCCTGAAACAGTGTACATTATGTACAATATAAAAAAACCACGAGAGCTATATCCAGTGATAGTTTTAGTCAGGACTCCCTGAAATCAATGAATGCAATGAACTTAGCTTCATCAATGGCAACAAGTGAGTGGAACATAGCTGGATACTACCCGATAGCCATTAAAGCAAAAAATACAATCTGAAGCCAATAGCAACAACAATACAGAAACGAAAGCAAGTACAACAGAGATTTTTGGGATTCATGCTCATAAAACAAGGTCTAGTCTGATGGGCAAGTTAAGCCTGGGCAAAAAGATTCCATGCAGTTGGGAACATAATCAGCCTTTTGTCCTTTGCCATAATGCATTCTATGGAAGTGAAAAGAAGGATATTTGGACATTCATTACACTCACCCATTATTTTTTGTTGAAAAAAATCCAAATGGACAAACAAAAGTATCTTATAAAGAAATTATGGCGTCTTGAAAGTGCATAGAAGAAATTCTAAATTTAAATTTGTGATAGTGTTGATATGCAAAATGACCACGCCTCTTTCATCTCTCATGGTGACAAGTGATATTTTTAAAATAAGTATTTATTATTCCTATTTTTTATCATATTTTTTTTAATCCTACTGTTCTTCCAAGGTATTCAAGTGGCTAGTACTTTTGTGTAGGGTGGTTTTCTCTTTCTCTCTCCTTCCCTCCTCCTTCTTTGTGCATGCATTTTACACAGGTAGAACTGACTATGCTGGGTTTGTTTTTTAAAAAAATCATTGCTGCCTAACCACTGCAATGGATTGCTTTCCAAAAAACACAGAGAGAACTCATTTAGCTCTTTAAAAATAGGTGTTGAAATCATTAATAAAAGACATGCCTCCCCCTCCCCCCAAAAACCCACCCCACCACTCAAAACAAGTGATACTATAATAGTGGAGATAAAACGCTGCAATGAATAATTAGATGCCAGTATCAAACTACTGCATGAAACGAAAACAGTGGGGTGTTTCCATTTAAGGCATTTTTTCCCAGTTTTATCTTTACACTACCTGCAATCCTTTATCTTTCAAATTGGCTTTTCATTCCCCTTCCAGTGTGACTTGTATCCAGCTAATTTCTGCTCAGAGTAGACTAAAGGAAATTAAGACACTTAAGTTAGTCATAGAATCATAGGATTGTCGAGTTAGAAGGGACCCCATGGGTTATCTAGTCCAACTCTCTGCAGTTCAGGAACCACAGCTGAAGAATTCCTGACAGATGGCCACCAATCTCTGCTTAACAACTTCTAATGGATTAGAGTCCATTCCACTCTCTGGCAGCTTTCACCATTTAGTCGGAGTCATGTCCATGAATTTCAGTAGGCCTGCCTTGAGTGAGACTTACATGAAATACAGCCCCCTGTTGATGGCCTTCTTTTTAGTGTGCCTTTCTGTTGTTCCGTCCAGTCCCTGTGGGTTTTTCCTGAACTCCCTTTGCTCCAAGCAATAGGATCCAAACGGAAGACTTGTCCACTAAGAGTTACTAGTGTTAAGATATATCTGACCATAATATGCAGTGATCGCAAGACTCTATTGAAAGGCTTAAACTTCACATGGAAAACGGTGTGCAAATTATATAATTGAAAAATAGCAAGGGGGAACCTGCAAAAATGTGTATTGCAAATCCCCTCACCAGGAACCTTCCCTGTCATGTGTCTGATAAGTACCCTTGAACAACCACCACAACCACAGGAATAAGAATAAATCCTGAATTCTATCATTCATGTGACATCTAGTTTGGTCCTCTGATGGTGTGCAGGATTGCCAAGAGTGGGTTTGTGTTCCAGTGAAAAACAAGAGTGGACTGGCTAAAAGATATAAATTAATATGTGATCTCATTTTTAGGTTAATAATAAATATGATAATATAAATACCTGTTGAGAATATGGAGATCCTAATGACTAATAACAATAATATAAGCACCCACATGTTAAACTTGTGTGCGTAACACAACACAATGTGTATCACACAGTGTTGTTGTATTCACATGGGATTCATTTATAAAAACATACAAAGGTGACTGTATATAACCAGGTGAGGCTGCACTGTCATACTGTCAAAACGCAGAAGCGAATCTTCATAGAGAGCTGGAAATACTCGGAAATGTTCGGTTCGCATCACAAGTTTGCAAGCAGTTTTACAGTGGATGTCGAAAACAATAGACAATGATACTTCCAAGAAAGACAAAACATATGCAAGGTATTTGGGCCCCGGGCCTCCATCTGGACCACCAAGCCCCATAAATTTGTACCAGCTTCTCCCCCTGCCTCTCTTCATCCCTGAATATCCGTGATATGCCCTGGCAGGAGACTGCCTGGGAATCTGTGAGACTCCAAAGCCACATCACACCATACATTTACAGCACTATTATAGTTACAGATAGGTAGCCGTTTTGGTCTGCCATAGTCAAAATAAAAAAATTCCTTCCAGTAGCACCTTAAAGACCAACTAAGTTAGTTATTGGTATGAGCTTTCGTGTGCATGCACACTTCTTCAGTGTATCTGAAGAAGTGTGCATGCACACGAAAGCTCATACCAAGAACTAACTTAGTTGGTCTTTAAGGTGCTACTGGAAGGAATTTTTAGCACTATTATAGCTTGTAAACCGCTTAGAGGATTTCTTACCATCAAGCAATATATACATTTTCCCCCAGTAAATGAATAAATACCACTTTAACAGCCATTGCTTCCCCCAATGAATCATGGGAAATGCATTTTCCGTAGTTAAGGAAACTTGGAGCAATTAGGAGGCACCCCCCCTCCCACCCCCTCACAGAGGTACAACCTCCAGAGTAGTTTAACAATCTGCCCCTCTTCCCAGGGAACTCTGGGAATTGTAGTTCTGTGAGGGGAGGGGGCTACTATCAGCAGAGCTATCAGAGGATTCCAAAGCCCCCTTTTGTGGCTACAAGCTTTGCCTCCTTGTAAGAACTAACAGAAGCCCTTGTTCTGAACATCCTCGTGCACAGTCAAAATATTAGAAGTTTCAGATTTCAGACTGTCAACATTGCTACATTTTTTTTTTAGAGAAAAAAACATTGGTTAGTTTTTATTTACTTCTTATCTTCATTCTGTGCCAGTCACTAGCTGTAAAGTAATTGTATTATGAAATGAAATTAGAAGGGTGAACACAGATGCACAGGGACAATATTTTGACTGGGGAAAATGTCTGATGAAGCCGTTAAAGACTGCAGGGTGGTTATGGAGCTGTTGCACAGTTTTCCCTAGTCACAACAGACAATGAAGGTTCCTCTGGTTTGGGGCTACAGTGCCCTAGTGCCGCCATGCCCCACCCCCAATACCTAACACTAGAATTTGTGAACACCCGGTAAAGCTGAATGATGGAAGATTTAGGACAGAAAATATTTATTCATGCAGTGTGTCCTTAAGCTATGGAACTCGCTCCCACAGGAGGCAGCAATAACCACCAACAGAGGAGAAGACTAGTCATTAGGGCTATCCTCTGCTTCCACAGTTGAAGGAAGCAATGTTTCTGAATACCAGTTGCTGAAACTGTAGGAGGGGAGAGGGCTCTTGCGCGCAAATCCTGGTTGCAGGTTTCTCACAGACTACTGTGAGAACAGGATGCTGGACTAGATGGGCCATTGGCCTGATCCAGCAGGCTCTTTTCATGTTCTTATATTCTTCTCACTGTTCCTCCATGCACCTCTAATTGTATTCCGTCCACCAAAAGGTTTCACATTCTATTTTTGAATGATTGGAATGGTAGATTCTCAAAGTTTGAGAAACTGCGGAAGTGCAAAGTGTGCTAATAGGTATTTTAAAGACTGGTGGAATCATCAGCATTTAATAAAACAGAGACTTTTGTTACTGATAATGCCTTTGTGGTTCCCTGTTGTTGGCAAAGATAAGACTGGACTGCCTGTTAAGGATAAACTGTGCTCAAAAACTCAGCTATTCTAGCATTTACATCACAAGACAGTTTGGATTTAATCTGAAGGCCAAGCCCAGTACCATGGTTTATGGTGCTTGATGCATTTGTGTATTGAGTTTTCTAGCGTTCTAGAACCACAACTCTACTGTTCACATATCAACCTTCTTGTCCCATGCACATGGTGCCACTCTTTGCCATTCATTCTTTCGGATGGCACCTCAGCATGACCCTTAAGAACCTAAGAGCTTACTGGATCAGGCCAATGGCCTGTCTGGCCCCTGGTCTTACAGTGGGCAAACAGATGCCTGTGGGGAGCCCACAAGCAGGACCCAAGAACAACAGCACTCTCCTCTCCTGCCATTTTGGCAGGTTTCTCTCTCACACACAAAGCCATAATAGATATTAGGATGGCAGGAATCAAGCACAGCCCATGATACACTTTCCATAACCTTGATGTTCATTCAGGGTCTAAAACGGTGGTTCCCAAAGTGGGTGGTTCTGCCCTCTGGGAGGGGTGGGATTACCCTGGGGAACAGTAAGAGGCAAAAGGTGCAAGACGGGGCATGCGAGGTGTAAATGACTATCAGACTTTGAAAAGCTGGCAACATTAGATCAAATTCATTAATTTTGTTGAATAGTATTCATTGGATTTTGAAAAAATGTACAATTGATGGTTACCAATTTTTATTTTGGGATGCGGGTGGCGCTGTGGGTTAAACCACAGAGCCTAGGACTTGCCGATCAGAAGGTCAGTGGTCCGAATCCCTGTGATGGGGTGAGCTTCCGTTGCTCGGTCCCTGCTCCTGCCAACCTAGCAGTTCAAAAGCGTGTCAAAGTGCAAGTAGATAAATAGGTACCACTCCGGCAGGAAGGTAAATGGCGTTTCCGTGCGCTGCTCTGGTTCGCCAGAAGCGGCTTAGTCATGCTGGCCACATGACCCAGAAGCTGTACACCGGCTCCCTCGGCCAATAAAGCGAGATGAGCACCGCAACCCCAGAGTCAGCCACGACTGGACCTAATGGTCAGGGGTCCCTCTACCTTTACCATTTTAATTTTTATTTTATTGTCTTATTATCTTTGTTAGTGGGTTTTGCAAACCACCATTCTGAATAAAGCTTTTTTATAGGATAGGGTAGAGGGCAAATTTCAAAGGCTCAATTCAGCACACCTGGCCTACTAAATGCAACCGCCTTTTTGAGTAGTGTTATCCCTGGAAAAATAACATCTGCACAGCAGTACAGATGTTGTTGCAGGAAATGTTTTCCTCCACCACAAAATGTGTATTTAAGTAAGGCATTGAACGGTTATCCCAAGGAGATGTGGTATTTTCCTTTCAACCATTTCTGACATGACTGTACTTTCAACCAGTATCACAAAAGCCAGAGCCAACGAATGGCAGTAACCATTTCAAGTAGGCGGGAGAAGGGCTTAATTGAACATGAAACATTTTATTGTATCCTGCATATTTCAGGGATAAGTCAGCAGCACATTAACTGTGGCACATTCTAATTCCCACCATTTGCTCACATCTCTAATGCTTCAGTTATTTTTCCCACTCTGCAACTGCTTTCAGAAACTGTTTCCTTCCCTCTTTGCCCTTTCTATCAATACTTGGTCTGTGCCCAGGGACTAGTATTTGTATTTGTGTCTCTCACTTTAAAAAAAGTCTGTAGACTTTTATTTGGGGATTCGTATCCATAGCTGTCAAGCGTCCCTTACTTGGCGGGACAGTCCCTTTTCCCAAAGCTGTGTCCCGCTGCAGTCCCTTATTGATGATGTCCCTTAAATTTCCCGGGTTTCAAAGGAAGCAGCTCTTCTCTCTCCCTCCCTGCTGGCCAGGGAGGAGGGAGGCTCCAACTGTGTTGCTTGGCTGTGTTGCTCACCCAATAAGGAGTTTAAGAACGCCTGGGGGGTGGAGCTTGCATGCTTTTAAGTGCCGCCATTTTCCTTGCTGCATCCCCTTTGCCGGGTTGCTGCGCTATGGGAACCACCACTTGAGGCTTCGTTTGGTTGCTGGTTGACTAAAATCCCTTATTTTGGCTGCTGATCCCTCATTTTCGAGGCTGCTGGTCCCTTATTTTCAAATCTGTAAGTTGACAGCTATGTTCGTATCTCCAAACCCAACTGAAAGAACCCCTTCCCACTAGGAATGGTTGAATCAGCACATTTCTATTCAGTGTTACTTTTGCAGGTCTATGCTTACAAAAATTTGTTCCATCCTGTTTCTGCAGTAATCTACTGTTAAGGATGGGCAAATCTGTCAGTTTAGGTATGTGTCAGTTTCCCATTTTCCCAAACTTAATTTCAGCTCTGCGCGTTTCTACATTAAATTGCAGGCATGTGTTTTTTTTAATCCTCATGAAAATTCATCTGCATCTTAGTGCAAATTTATCCCAAGATGCACAAGCAAGATGGTCAGCAGCAGTGCTGCAGTGCTTGTGTGTATGTGTGGGAAACCACAATGGCAATTTGTGGGGCATGCTTAGAGACCCTCAAACTATACAGTGTGCCTGTAGCTTAACCCTACTTATAACTAGGCATCCCTTGCAATGCTTTCTGGATTGTATCCAATGTAGCTCTACATTAAAGTCACTTAGCCGTGAACTTCCTCTGCTGCTGAAATGCTTTTTTCATCATTGGAACATGGTTGCATAAAGGAAGACATAAGCAGGTTGCTAGTAACTTTGCTGTGCAATAGACTGATCAATCATGGTGCAACAAGTTTAGTGTAGTAGAATTATTGCATTTAATTCCCTGTCGTGCAACATTAAAATCCACCCATCTGCTAGTGCAATTGCACTAGTGGACAGATAATGTTGGGTATACTTCTCCTTCCATTGGACCATGCTAACTCGACCACACTGGGGATGGGCACTGCATATTTTAGTATGGGTTCAAAGCCACACACCCAGGTTTTGCTTAGTTTTGAGTCGCACTGTCTGAAAAAATCTTAAGAAGCCATTTGCAACTCATTTTATTGTACAAGTGCATCTTTAATATTCACCATAGACCGTGCTGTCTTTTAAATATGATCATAGCATACAGATCTGCCCTAGTTTTGGCCTTGCTTTGAACTCTGCTGACAATTTGACAGCAGACATCTGAAGGAGTGTTTCCCTCGTTGGATTGCTATTAACTCAGTTAAAATGTATATGACCAGAGAATAAGCATAGAGCACAAGACTGCGGAGGAGTAAGGAGACCTCCGGGCCGCTCAGGCATCACATCCCGGCTGTCCTTTGCCCCCTCTTACATTTCTTATTACAGTACATTAAAACCCTTTGCTCTGTCAAATTGACAAAGGCAGCAATAAAAGGGGTCCTTTCTAATACCCAGTAATATAAACTATGTTTGTACACTTACCACATAATCCCTAATTACTTCCATACTTTTATGTGTAAAGAGCTTTGACGGTCGCATTTCAGCATACTTAGTGAATGGAATGAATTCTGAAATTATTTCTTTATAAATGTGGGGCAATCTGTGCAGGGACGGATTAATTTCTAGATTGGTGACACAGCTCACATTTCAGAATAAATATGTCCAGTGTCATTGATCCGCAGAGTGTCAGATCAGAAAGGATGACACCAACACAGTTTCTACACGACCCTGACATTCCTCTAGTACTTAAAGCAATTACCCCACTGTTTAATAACAATGTTTATGGAATTGCTTTTTTGATTGGTTATCATCTATGTCATACCCATGTCAATAATTCCAATGGAATGCTATGGTGGTGGCATTTTACCATGTATACCTATATGACTATATATAACTATAACCATATATATAGTTATATAGTTACATACATATAAGGTAAGGACTAGGAGACACTTTTGGCAGTTCATAACAGTCCTTCTCACAGTGTATGGATTCACTCACCTCTTGGCCCTGTAACATTTCATGGATTTCAGATCTAGTCTCTCTGAAGACTGACAGTACAGTGGAGGTCTTGTCCCTTTTAAGACCTTTTAAGAAATATACTCAAGCTCACTATCCTGTTGCGAAAATGCATATTCAAGCATCATAAAAATGTAAGTTGCATAATTTTGGGAGAGTTATGATATCTTTAATGCTATCATGTCTGCTGCACTCATTGTCTTGCATAGAAGCTGTCACCCTTGTCTCTTACGATGTGCTGCATAAAAAAAAACATAAGGGTAGATTATCAGCACCATTATAAGCCACAAATCTACAACATGTTTACAACACTTGTCCCCACTGATTTTCAATGAAGATTAAAGGTGGCATCCAACATTAGTCCTATTGAGAGTGCATTCATTTCAATGGGCCTACTCTGAGTAAGACGTAGTTGGAAACTTAGACATACAGTGGCAGTGAATCACTTGGTAGTTCTTAGAAAGGGTGAAGACTGCATGTCAGTCATGTTTTTACATTCTGGATCTGACCGAGTTGCAGTCAGAGTCAGAGTTATCTTTAGTTAACAAGAAAATTGGATATGCCTCTTTACATCATGTCCCACACACATATGCAATGGATCAATGATGCCATTTCCCACACTCAGCTCAATCCCTGCATGTCTTTCTCCCAAATTCTTTGGGTGCTGTAGTTACCATTGCCCTAAGATACCTAAAGTGTTTCCCCACTGCTGTGGCGTGTCTTGGAGCATATTCAGAGCAGTGACTCATCTTCAACAGTGCTCTCTTCTGGACCTAGGTAATTAATACTATTACACCCAATCTGGAAATGAGGCAGAAGACTCAAGGAAGAGGCAGGTTGGAGGAAGAACTGTCCCTCAGCTGTGCTATGATAGCTACGAGAACCATCTCTGTCACCTTTTCCACGGCCTGGGGAGAATTATCTGCTCTCTTTTTTTCTGATTCCAGTGAGTCCATTTCTGAATAGCAGTAGAACCAAAACATCACTCCAACACTCCTGGAATCCATACCTGCAAAACTGGGAAAGTCCCCTTTAAAACACAGGCCATTTCCCCATTGAGGTGGTGATGGGGGAGGAGGAGCCAGCCACCCTGACTAGACTGCAGTGAGCTCCAAACTGTTGTCAGAGCTTGTTCTGTATGTGTGTGATGGCATCTAGTCAGATATCCCCTGCCTCTATGCGGAGCTGTCCACGGTCCTGTTCCTCAACTTGAACTCACAACTTTCTGCTCAAACTCCTGTTCCTGCTTCAGCTTTGGCATGGACTACAAACTATAGTCTTGGTACAGGATACTGATGCTTTTATGAATGCTTTCTTGGACAGTTTGACATGGAAAGGTGAAGTAGGAATTCAGCCAAGAGTGAGGTGTGCACCTTCTGTTTTAATTTAGGGAAGAGGAAAAACCCTATGACTCAGTTGTCAGAAGTTTGGGAAGCCCTGAAGTACATGGTGACCTCTTATCCTCGTCTGCCAGTTAAGCGGTACCCCTCGAATTGTCTCCTGTTAACACACCATTACGCATTGATGTTTAACACTTAAACATCTCCATGTGTAATAGGGAGGTCAGGCATATTATTCTTTCATTACCAAGAGTCATCTATCAAGTGCTTCACAGGAAATCTTATTCCAAAGCAAATAGGAAGATAAATATATTGATTACACCCTTTTTGTCAAATTAGGAAAAGCCCTTTGAACGGACGATCGAGGGTTTTGATCTGGAATAGATCACAGTTTACTGAAATGGTGATGTCAGGCATGAGGAGGGGATGGAGGCTGACGGGGCAGCACATTCTTCTGTCTGCCCAAGCAGTCATTTTAGGAATGTCTTTCCTTCTTCAAACATGGCACTACTTTTTATTTATTTGCTTTAGAAATACTGCTGGATTCAGATCCTGCTGAGTAAGCCAGAGTTATATTGGGTGGCAAGATTTGAGAAGAGACAGCAAAAGAAGCTCAGCAAGCTGCTGTAGACCAAAGCAGCAGCCTTAACTCAGATGGTTATACTGTATATCAGGGATGATGAAGAAGAGTTTGGATTTGATATCCCGCTTTATCACTACCTGAAGGAGTCTCAAAGCAGCTAACATTCTCCTTTCCCTTCCTCCCCCACAACAAACACTCTGTGAGGTGAGTGGGGCTGAGAGACTTCAAAGAAGTGTGACTAGCCCAAGGTCACCCAGCAGCTGCATGTGGAGGAGCGGAGACGCGAACCTGGTTCCCCAGATTACGAGTCTACCGCTCTTAACCACTACACCACACTGGCTCTCATGGGGATGAAGAACCTTTGGCTCTCCAGATGCTGTTGAACTACAATTCCCATCCCCACTGGCTATTAGCAAGGTGTACTGAGAGTCAGTATCAGATTAGGACCTTTGAGACCAGGGTTCAAATCCCTTACTCGGTCATGAAGTGACATGGGGCCAGGCACTCACTCTCAGCCTAAAAGAGTTGTTGTGGAGATTAAATGAGGAGGGGGAGAACCATGTATACCACCTTGAGATCATTGGAGAAAAAGGTGGGATAGAAATGCAGGAAATAAATAAAATTGGCAACTACCAACATCTGGAGGGACACAAGTCCCCCACCCTCATGTTATAGGAGTATATAGGGCCAAGGGAATATCACTCTGCTTTCTCTGGCCTTCAGGTGGCCCTTGCAAATCTTGCTGGATTTTTATTTGTTAAAAATATTTTCTATTCCAAGTGTTTAACTGAAGACTGCACCACTCAAGGTATCTAAAAAAAACCTTATAATTTTTTTTTAAAAAAGCATCCAAAACAAACTTAAAAATGGCAGATAAAATATAAACAAAACCATGCAATCTAAAGAGGGGAATCAGCGAAGTTAAACTAACATGCATCCCCCTCCATTGCGCCCCAACAAAGTTTTCAGGAAGTGTTGAAATATCACCAGAGAAGGGGTTGTACAAATCTCGTGAGGCAAGGCGTTCTTGAGAGTGGTTGGCACAATTGTGACCTCCTTTACACTACTCATTTAAAGCAGAGTATCCTGGGAACTGTAGTTGGTTAAGAATGCTGAGAGTTGTAAGGAGACTCCTATACTCTCCACAGAGCTACAGTACTCAGTGTTCTTTGGGAAGAGGGATTGATTGCTAAACCACTCTGGGAATTGTAGCTCTGTGAGGGGAATAGGGGGTCTCCTAAAAACTCTCAGCACCTTTAACAAACTACACTTCCCAGGATACTTTGGCTGTCTTAAATGGTAAGGTACTGCTTTAAGTGCAAAATGCAGATGGGGCATCACAACATTTTTCCATATCACATTTCCAATCAAAATGGATCTGAAGTGCCTCGCAGCAGTATGATATGTCAGTAAAACAAATTCAACTTGAAACAAAAGACAGAAGTAGGAGATAAGTCAATAAAAACAACCCAAAAATTTGCACAAATAGCAAAAACACAGTTCATTAAAAGCCTTGGAAAAGAAGGAAGTCTTAAAAGCTGGCTGGGGTCCCTTCCAACCTGGAGACAGTCCTGCCTACACCAGAATGGTCCCCACCTTCTCTTTCAAACACCTCATGGGAAACAGCAATATGCTAACACCAGCAGCAATTTATCACCTGATCATCACTGCTTCATATTCAAATTTACAGCAAAATAAAAAAAAATTCCTTCCTGTAGCACCTTAAAGACCAACTAAATTTACAGCAGTAATGGTTCATCCACTGGTAGTTTCTGCAGCAAACCGGCTGTGCCTTGTTAACAGGAATGCACCCAGTGGCATTTGTATCTATCTGCAGTCCTATTCTAGTCTGGTGTAATTCAGGAATTTTAAATGCCACAGAATCAGCATCAGATTCTAGAAGAAGAAGAAGAAGAAGAAGAAGAAGAAGAAGAAGAAGAAGAAGAAATTTATTATTTATACCCCATCCACCTGGCTGGGTTTCCCCAGCCACTCTGGACGGCTCACAGAACATACTAAATCAGCAAACATTAAAAACTTTTCAATACAGGGCTGCCTTCAGATGTCTTCTAAAAGTCAGATAGTTGTTTATTTCTCTGGCATCTGAAGGGAAGGTGTTCCACATGGAGGGTGCCACTACTGAGAAGGCCCTCTGCCTGGTTTTCTGTAATCTCGCTTCTCACATTGAGGGAACCAGCAGAAGAGCCTTGGACGAGGACCTCAGTGTTCGGGCTGAATGATGGGGGAAGAGACGCTCCTTCAGGTATACTGGGCCAAGGCCGTTTAGGGCTTTAAAGAAGCAGAAGAAGAAGCAGAAGAAAATATTTCCAGAATCATAGAAATTTCCCCTTACGTGTATCTCAAAAGAGAGAGTTGGGGAGATTCCACTGAAGAATGCAAAGGTCTTAAAAAAATATTTCTGTACCCTTCCCCTTCTCCCCCCAAAGTAGCATTTCTCCCAATTCGCTATATGATTGCAGCACATGGCTTTGCACTAGCCTGAATGTCACCTACATGCCAAACAACCATTGCACATCCAGCTGTCACAGGGAGGCGTCTAAAGGGGTGTCAGCAAATTGGACAGGGTATAATTTTTTTTAGTCAAGGCGTCCTTGCCTTATTTTAGTTCAACATCATTTCTCGGTTGCGTATCTTTTGAGTGACATACAGAATGCAGAACAACATAAAAGGTCTGCCCTCAGGCAAATGTGTGTCCATGTAGGACTTTAATTATTCTTTTTGAATCATATATAATATGCAAACCCAGTTTCCTGAGTGAGAGTCAGATTTATTTTTTGGCGGGGGGATTGTGTACCACCTGGATGCTTGCTTTGTAGTACTATTGCTTAAGTAATATTCATATTTTTAAAAAATGCAGGACAGGCCTTTGTGAGGCAGAACCTTTAATTTCTGCAACCAAATATTGCAGGGAAGAGGAAACAAAACAGCCCTTGTTGTGTTGTAAGCCACTTTTCTGAATTTCTCTTCTCTCTCCCCCCCATCTCTCTCTCTCTCTCTCTCTCTCTCTCTCTCTCTCTCTCACACACACACACACACACACTCTTCTCTTCTCTTCTCTTCTCTTCTCTTCTCTTCTCTTCTCTTCTCTTCTCTTCATAGCAGAAGAGCCCAGTTTCAATTAACAGCATATCCAGGCAGGGCTGGAAAAGACACCTCTCTTCTGAAATATAACAAATACTTCCAAGTTCAGGGGCACTGGAACCTTTGGCCCATCAGAATCTCCCCAAACCTCATCCTCACTACTCGTTTTCCACCCTCCTTGCATGTTTTTGCCTGGTTGGAATGTGTCCTTGAATTCCAATAATGCTTCTTTCATATATGGGTGAAGGGCAGGTGTGTGTGTGTGTGTGTGTGTGTGTGTAGAAACTTGTCTACTGGACAAGGTTAAAATTCAATTCATTGCTCTGTCTACTTTTTACCACTGGTTTTGCCTACCACTGGAACTCAGCGCGCCAGAGCCCAGTGGAGGAGAGGCAAGGCATGGCACTGCCCCTGCTGCCCCTGCTCCTTCTCCCTGTTGCTCCCTGCCCCTAGCATTTTGATGCGTTGTGGCAAACAGTGCTGGGCTAGATGGCCCAAGGATCAGAATGCAGTTTCATATGTTCTGCAAATCCTTTGGTAAGCAAGAGGTACATGTCAAGATTCTGGCTTCCTATTGTCTTTAAAACAGTAGTTCTATAACTTTGTGTGCCAGTGTGGTGTAGTGGTTAAGAGCGGTAGTCTCGTAATCTGGGGAACCGGGTTCACGTCTCTGCTCCTTCACCTGCAGCTGCTGGGTGACCTTGGGTTAGTCACACTTCTTTGAAGTCTCTCAGCCCCACTCACCTCACAGAGTGTTTGTTGTGGGGGAGGAAGGGAAAGGAGAATGTTAGCCGCTTTGAGACTCCTTAAAGGGAGTGAAAGGCGGGATATCAAATCCAAACTCTTCTTCTTCTTTGTTTTCAAAACAAGGGCAACATTTTCTAGTCTATTTTAATTTGGGAAAGGAAAGGATTTTTAAAAAAGGTCATTTGGGGAGAAGCATAGCATTCCAAGGAATTCAACTTCCATGGAGTATTAGACAAATCAGGTAGAATAATTATTGGAAGAAAAGAAGTCACAAAACAGAAGGAATTAGCCCTATATTTTGGATAACAATGCCTAATCCTCTATGGTGGAGGTCTAGTGCCCTCCTTCAAGTAGAGTTAAGAAGCTCAGGATCCTGCCTAGAGAAAGCCAGACAAAGCCTTAATAAGGAGCAAGAAGGCAAGAGCTCAACTCAAAGTGAGGGCCAGTATAACTAATAAACATAATGATGTCATCTTCCAGAAGGCCTATTATTATATGCCAAGCAGTAAATCAGGCTACTCTGATCTGCCAGCCAGGAACAAAGCTGTGGACCCCTTGAGTACTGGAACCTGCTAAGTGTGTGGCTCAAAGCCAGGAGGAGGCTGGTTGGTGGCTTTGGACATTTCAAACATTTACGCATTCATGGAGGGAAGGTCTACCAGGGGCTCTTAGTTAGAATGGCCAAGTGGAATATCCATCTTAAGAGGGGGGTCTGGCAAGCAATGCTAGTTGCCGGGCTACAGCAGGGGAGGCATCTGATTGGCCATTCTGGGAAAGAGGAGGCTGGAATAGATGGTCTAATTCTGCAAGACTCTTATACTCGCATGCATGACAAATTTAAGGGATGGAAGTTGGTTGCTACATCCTAAGCTCAACACACACAACCCTAAGGTTTTAGAGCTGAAGTGGGAGGAATTGAGCATAATTCTGGTTTCATGCTTGGAAATGTGTGAGTGTGAGAGGTGAGGGTGGAGACAGAGGTTAAAGGAATGGAAAATATATTTAGCTTTGCCTTCCTCTTTTTTCCCTTCTCCTCCCCCCAAAAGGTTTTTTACTGGTCTTCCACTTGTATTCTGCTTCTTCCAAGGTGCCTTTAATAAATACAGCCCTCAGAAAAGAAATCCCTTGTATTTAGAGTATTTAGAGTCTCATTTCTCTGAATGGATGTGGCACAATACTGAATTCCAAAGCATATGGTAACTTTTACAAGGACAAAAAGTCAACATGTTGCATTTTTTTATTTTCTTCCTGTTTTCTTTCTCTTCCCCCTCCTTTTTTTTTTTTTAAGACACAGAGAGAAAGCGAGAGAAGAAAGCTGCCCTCTCCCAGGTTCTTACACTGCCTACCGCAGTTATATAAAGCTTTCTTCCTTCCCTCCTGCCTCCCCCCGCCTCTGAATATAGCTTAAATAATCAACTTGTTTATTTGGCTACTGCTAGGCTATGTTTGTCTTGACATGTAAACTGTTTGGATCTAAGCAGGGAAAAGAATTAGGCCCACCCCAAAGGACACTGCAAAGATCTGTGTGTAAGACAGACATCATTGCGCCAACTTGCATGCATTTCACAGAATTATAGAATCATTTTGTGTGTCCATTTGTGAATGCACTCTGACCTGAGGATGGGGCATGTGATAATTTTTCACATTGCCATCCACAAGTTTCCAAAGGCTGTGTGCACACAACATTTGGAATTAGTGGAGATCCAGTACTCATGGTTTTGCAATCCCCTATGAATTCCCCTATGCAGTGTCATATAATTTATACACTGCTTGATTGTAAACAACAACAACAACAACCCTCAAGAGAGAAAAATAGTGAGCAGGTAAAACCGTAAAATCAATAAAAAAAATCACAACCATACTTTACAACATACAAAACTTAAATTGCTAAAACAGATTAAAATCACCTCAACTTCCTAAGCATCTGGGTAGGCTTGTCTAAACAATAATGTTTTTAGCAGGCACTGAAAAAAGTAAACTGAAGGTGCTTGCTTGATTTCAATAGGCAGAGAGTTCCAAAGGGCAGGTGCCCATTTTGCCAACCAAAGCAGTTGAGTAGGAACATGTGGGGTAAGGCAAAACGGATGCAGGCAGTCGCAGAAATGAGGGGTTGTATTCACACCTGCCCAGTGGTGTTGTGGGTCGGCGTACACCACTTCCTTCTCCATTCACCGGGGGGGATGTGCAGGCAGGAAAAGGAACAGGTGACCCCATCAAAGGAGGGGGATTCGAATGTGCCTCTATTAACCACACCCGCATTGGGGGACACCAGGATATAGACTCAATCTAGATTGGAGGCAGCATGTTGAGGACGAGCGTGAACGATTCCAGGGTAAGAAACGCTGCATTCTTTGTGTGCTGAAAACAGACTAGTGTGTCCTCGGCCCAAGTAGATGTGATTTGGGACTATGTTATTGGCTCTTCCAGCATCTCTTTATTTGATTAAAAGCAGGCGTGGGTTGTGAGGGTTGTTGGATCTGGGCCACGGCATGGTGGCAGCACCTTGTAACTCTTTCCCTTATGCCGTCTTCTTAATTGAAATTGCTCCTGGGCAGCCTAAGTTGCTCTTAGATACAGGGGGTGGGGGTGGCGGAGAGAGACAGACAGGTGTTGTAGCTGCCTTTTAAGCAGTTTCAGGTGGAGAGATTTAAATGGAGAAAATGGCATGGAGGTGTTGGCAGGATGGTTACTTTTCTACCAAGTGCTTTCAGTCACGTCAAGATCCTTTCCTGGCTTCTGTGGCCTGCTTTTTACCCTCAAAAAAGACATGGGAGCCACACCTAGTTTGGGCTTCAGTAATACATAAGAAAAAAAGCAGAGACATCACCTTGCCAACAAAGGTCCATATAGTTAAAGCCATGGTTTTCCCAGTAGTGATGTATGGAAGTGAGAGCTGGACCATAAAGAAGGCTGATTGCCGAAGAATTGATGCTTCTGAATTATGGTGCTGGAGGAGACTCTTGAGACTCCAATGGACTGCAAGAAGATCAAACCTATCCATTCTTAAGGAAATCAACCCTGAGTGCTCACTGGAAGGACAGATCGTGAATCTGAGGCTCCAATACTTTGGCCACCTCATGAGAAGAGAAGACTCCCTGGAAAAGACCCTGATGTTGGGAAAGATGGAGGCCACAAGGAGAAGGGGGCGACAGAGGACGAGATGGTTGGACAGTGTTCTCAAAGCTACCAGCATGAGTTTGACCAAACTACCGGAGGCAGAGAAAAACAGGAGTGCCTGGTGTGCTCTGGTCCATGGGGTCATGAAGAGTCGGACACTACTAAACGACTAAACAACAACAACAAAACATACAGAGAGAAAGGGAAGTGTGTCCTTGCATGGGTCCATCACGTTGCCCATCAACACCTAGCACCCAGCAACCTAGTAAATTATTATGCTGCAAAGTTCAATTACTAGTGGAAGAAGACAACCAGACTTCACCTGTGCTTGCTGCATTGATTCCTGCCTAGTCCCGGTGTGGGATTGCTATGCTGCACATGTGTAGGTATTGCAGCTGCCACTTCTGGTTGGTCTGGAGCTATCAAACATAGTGAGCACTCTTGCATCCATTGGACATGGCCCCAGAAAGCATGTGCTCACGCAGGACAGAATCGCATGTGGAACTAGATACTCATTTATACCATTTGCCTTACAACTACAGGCAGTGCCAAAGAGGAAAGCCACATTTACAACAGAACAGTGGGCTTGTCTCTTCAGAAGCACCTGGTTCTTCCACCTTGCCCTTGAGCACTGAAAAAGCATGCATTCTTCTGTGTGTTGAGGAGGACTAAGAAGTGTGCAGCCTCACAACAGACCACCCCATTGCCAGGAATGTGGGGCAGGGGAGAGAGAGGATGAAAGTTGATGGATCAGCAAACATGAGGAAGAACAGCTCTCTGGCAGTAAGAGCTGTTCAAAAGTGGAATTGACTAACTTGGGCTAACTTGGTGCTGGACTCTCCTTCACTGAAGATTTTTAAACAGATGCTGGATGGCCATCTACCAGGGGTTCTTTAGCTGTGATTCCTGCATCGCAGGGGGTTGGACTAGATGACCCTTGGGGTTCCCTCCCAACTCTGTACTTCTCTGATTCTTTTATTTTATCTAATGAGAACTGAATTTGGGGATGTATGTGGGTCTTCTAGACCAGGGGAATTGCTTTGTGACCATAGGTGTAAAAATAGTCCTGATGAGGTTATATTTCATTATTTGACATATGCTGCCTTGGGGAATCCTTCTGGATTGAAAGGAGGAATGGAAATCAAACAATTAATAAAGCTGCAGTCATATCTCTGGCTGAATGTACTACACTTTTTTTAAAAAAGGCTAGGCATACCTTGTTTGGATCCTGGGCATACTCTCTGAGTATAGGGGATTTACATGGCAAGTGGCACACAATTGTATAGCTTGCCTATTTACATTCAGTGATTGCATTATATCTCATATTTCTTTGAGAATGTTTGAGACATCTTACATGGGTACCACTGTGGTCTTCTGTCAGGCCCACTATCCTACTTAGCTTCAGGACTAGATATTCCCAAGTCCAGAAGTTTTAATCACTGTGGCAAGGCATCCCAGTTCACATTTCCTGGACTAAAAGCATTCCTTCAGCTTAGGCTGCCTGCTCTATAAGGAAGCGGAAATGTCTAAAAAGCTTTGGAAAGTCATCTGTGAGTATTGCACCCTCGCATGCTCACAGAGAATGGCTTCAGGTGAAACGAAGTCTTCAAATGTTTGGATCTGTTAAGAGTTCTGCCATTTGTACCTTGAAGGTGATCCTGGCTTGGAGCCTGCTGGTTGCCTTTGACCTCATGTAAACTGTCCGTCAAAAATGGTCAGTCATAATTTGGTGGTATGCGAATCAAGCATTGGCACATTTCTTTAGAAGCATAATAGGCAGCATTGCTTCTGCACCTCTTAATAGCATAAACCAAAAACAACCACAGGTATTTTTCTTGCAGAATGCTTTTTGTGGGTAGCTTATCTACCTATACGTTTGCAAGAACTGACAAGGATGGTGGTGGTTTTTATGATGAGAGCATGGTTAGCCCCATCACTGACCCCTTGTGTATTTGCCAATGTCCTATAGTGACTTTTCCAGATTAGAACTTTCATCTGCCTCAAACCACAAGACGATTGCCAAGTGGAACACTCTGAAAATAGATGTCATTAGTAAAGTCAAAATTTCTTTTATTTCTTTCATAAAATGTATACACTGTGTGGATGGGGGCCATCGATATTCTGAGCTTCACAAGCAAAGCTCTCTAACAAAAACCCAAGCAGAATGAAGGCAGAAAGCAAAGGAGATGTGCTGAAGTTTGAATACCACTTTATTGCTGTTACCACATCGGCAAGATCATGGGACGTTAGCATCAGAATTTGGAGAATGGAATCAAAAGCAGAGAGGCGATGGGAAATCATGGAGATTTTCTTAGCAGACTTCAAAAATGGTAAAATGTGACTACAGACAGACCCGCATTAGCTCCAATTTCTTCTTGGTGCTTTTGCAAGTCCAGCTTTGACTGTGCTATCCTGTCTTAAAAATTTATCCAGAGTATTTGAAGAGCTAATTGTATTTATGCCCTTCCCATTGTTACTGCACTGTTTCATCAGCTAACGCTTGTTTTGGGTGCTGCTGAATTACTCAAGAGCATGGAAAAATTCAGCATCATGGCCACCATAGTTGTTTCCACTATCTCAACAAAGCAATGAGTTATGACTTCACTCTGTCTGCCAGTTTGGTGTCATTTAAAAATATAAAGCAATCCAAAGCTCTCACCCTTGCCTCTTCTGCCACCCATGATGCAGAAAGACTCATAGTTTTCTTCCATGATTAATTGTACTGGATGTGGGGAAAACAGCAATTTAAAAATCATAGCTGAAATTATCAGAATGATCCCCAAACAGGCACAACAATATATTTCATAAGGATGTGTCTACAGTGTACTTAATCATATTGCAAAGCTGGTGCTAATTGCAGTTATTTATAAACCCTCTTGCCTTGGGGAAAAAAATTGGTGGAATACGAGATGGGAGGGCTTTTGGATGTGGGTTCTGCACTGACAGCTCCTGTGGTGTGATGGGGAGGGCCAATGTGATACTGTCACAGGGTTATGCTTGGATTCAAGGAGATGAGATTTCTTAAAGTATCAGGACGGCTAAATAATTCACAGGTGCCAGGTTCATGAAAGAAATATGCTGGTCTGCCCCATGAAGGGATAAATCAAATTTTCGTGCTTATGGTGTCTAGAATCCTTCTTTCTTTCTTTTTTGCAATCCAATAATAAAAAGTGCTTTTCTATCAGTCTATATACATTGCTTCAACCACAACAAAAACACGCCATTGTATTTATTAAACAAGATTTCCTCCTTATTTTTTAAATATTTTGCCTTAACTACTTGATGGTGCTTTTTAGTATCATTTTACATAATTTAATACAATTTGTTCCATCCATTGGTTTTCATGGAGATACAAGCTGTTCGTTTGTGAAAGAGCTGGCAGAGAAACCCAGGCTGGCAAAGAATCACCTCCAGAGTTAGTTCAGATTTCAAAGTTCTGCAGGGGCACCAGACGCTTTAAAGCATGCTCACATTAGGAATGAATCAGGTGGTATCTTTTTCCCCCCTTTTAAATCTGGTTCTTCATTTTCTTGATGGATCCCTCGAAACATTTTTTTTAAATTTATTTTTTGCAGGGGGAGATATGTCACGTTTCCATTTAAAGATCTGGCTTTATGTGATGGATTTCTTTAAAGCGTGTCTTGCCTAATGGTTGAAAGAGAACACAGGTGTTCCTTAATTATTTGTGCAGAAGGAAAAATTAGTACCAAGTGTCTGTAATTATTAGCTTCCATAGAAGAGGCAAGCCCAGAGTAAGAAGTAGGGTTCTCTCGGATTGGTGATGTAGATGACCCTTTGGGTCCCTTCCAACTCTATGATTCTGTAATTTCTAGCCCTTATTTTCTCCATGCAACTTGAGTAAAGTATGGAATGAAAGATCCAGAAGAAGCCTTTTTATTATTGTTATAAAAATCATCAGATCGTGAAGCTGAGGCTCCAATACTTTGGCCACCTCATGAGAAGAGAAGACTCTCTGGAAAAGACCCTGATGTTGGGAAAGATGGAGGGCACAAGGAGAAGGGGACGACAGAGGACAAGATGGCTGGACAGTGTTCTTGAAGCTACCAGCATGAGTTTGACCAAACTGGGGGAGGCTGTGGAAGACAGGAGTGCCTGGTGTGCTCTGGTCCATGGGGTCACGAAGAGTCGGACACGACTAAACGACTAAACAACAACATAAAAATCATGCGATCACAGTAATGCCGAAACGTATTGCTGCTGTAATGAAAGCATTGCCCAAGCTAACTCCACAGCAAAATGCCCTCCAGTGTGTCCTGCCCTACATTTGTGGGGACTTGTCACACCATGGCAGCCACAGTCCAAGGCGCCATATAAAAATTCTTATAGTGCTATGGAGTATCCTATGTAGCATTGCTCTAGGGCACAGTGGGAAATTTAATATGGTGGCCTCAAGTGTTCTGGACATTGTGGGAAATTTGCAATGGCAGCTGCTTGGTCGTAGTGGGCCTTTCTAAAATGCTGGACCCCCAGAAATTGCCTGAGAATGCCAGGTTCTGATGTTCCAATGTGTTATCCAGTGACCTCTTTATCATCCAGTACTCTCCCCATTCAGTTACAGACATTTTATTCATAAAAATATTTGTATATCACTATATCACAAAAAATACAAAGTGGTTTACCGCAATAAAGCTATACAGCAAAACAATGAAAAAGTTAAAAATAGACATCAATTAGCCATTGTGGAAATACATATTCTTAATTGCCTGCAAAGGCCTGGCGGAATAGAAAAGTTTTCAGCAGGTTTTTAAAAGTCAGGGCTTTGTGTCCAAATATGTGTGTCCATAGATGTTTGCATGAATAAAGTTTGCCAATGAAAATGCCTCAGAGAGCCAGGTCCTCACAGCACTGATTTGGGTGAATTTATAAAATCCATTTATACCTCTTCCTGTAATTCCTCCATGGTGTGCCCCTCCTTTAAATACGACTAACACTGCAGGTCCCTATGATTTATCTTGATTTTATCACTTGAATTGCAGTTAGTAATCATATCTAAGCACAGAAGAATTGTAGAGAAATATAGGCAATCTCATGGCCGATAAAACTTCATTGTTTGTGGGGTTTTATTTTTTTGCATTACCTTTTGACAATTTGGGGTAGAGTCATTCTTACGGTTGTGCTGTCCAGAACAATTATTTTTTATCACATCACCTGATGCAATGGTGGAGAACCATCATCCCATGGGGTGTTATAAAGGCCCACCAATCTTCCCCATTTGGCCCATGAGACTGTTCTGGCCAAGCCATACTCACTTGCCCTCCATGCAGGTAAACATGTGGGTCTCTGCCCAAAGTTTGCTGGTGATGGTCAGTCTGATTTCAACTCTCAGTTTGATTTTGGTCCACATGGGCGAAGGAAAATGGGTCACCCAGTGGGTCATTGTAACGTCAGATGATTTACAGGTAGTGGCTTCCCACACCTTTCAAAGTTGGCCCACAGGGAGTGGAGGAAGTGAGGATCCATTCCACTAAAGGTAAAGGTAAAGGGACCCCTGACCATTAGGTCCAGTCGTGACCGACTCTGAGGTTGGGGCGCTCATCTCACAGCTTCTGGGTCATGTGGCCGGCATGACTAAGCTGCTTCTGGCGAACCAGAGCAGCGTACGGAAATGCCATTTACCTTCCCGCCGGAGCGGTACCTATTTATCTACTTGGACTTTGACATGCTTTCGAACTGCTACGTTGGCAAGAGCAGGGACCGAGCAACAGGAACTCACCCCGTGGCAGGGATTCAAACCATTGACCTTCTGATCAGTAAGTCCTAGGCTCTGTGGTTTAACCCACAGTGCCACCCGCATCCCATTCCACTGGTCAGATGCTATTCCTCACTCCTCACCTAATGGGCAGCAGTTTTGAATCACCAAAATGTTAACATGAGCTCCAGATTGTCTGGTGGGTCAGCTCCACTTGGAATACAACCCACACTTTAGAAATGCACTCCATCTTTACCCCAGCGAATATTCCTTGATCCAAGGACTAACTGGAGCAGCTGCTGGAAACCGCAGGAGGAGAGTGTGCTCTTGTGCTCAAATCCTACTGCAGGCACTGTGAGAACAGGATGCTGAACTAGATGGGCCATTCAGCTGATTACGCAGGCTCTTATGTGCCTATAACTGCATTGATTAATGGTGTTCTAACTTATCTGAACAATATAGCTGCTTTTCAACCCAAATTAGGTGTGTGTGTGTGTGTGTGTGTGTGTGTGCGCGCGCGTCTCTTGCTTCCATTTGAAGATGCTAAGAAAAACCAGCAGGATGCATGTAAGTTATCTGTGTAGTCGTAGTCTGCCTTGGAACATTCACAGCCAGGGATAGATTATTGCTGATCTCTGAAGAGTTGGTGCTTTCTGTAACCCTATCGAAGCTACTAGGAGCCGTGTTCTCTTTCCTCCCTGGCCATCTGCTTGAAGCATCTGGTAATCAGGTGCAGGCCCCCACATCCAGAGCATTCATGCTTAAATTTGCAGCTACCTTGCCACCCACATTGGCTTTTGTTACACTGCCAGAATGTACCTCTTTGTGCATTGGATAGCAGACTGGGAATGAGAATTCCACCAACGGTGTGCTGAAATCATGATGGCTGGTGCGACATTATCACCTTCCGGCAGAGATCGAAGTCATCCATCTTCCATTCCTCTGTCTCTGCTGTAGACTACTAATCTTTGTTCTACTGTGCCCAACTCATATGTATTTCTCACATGTTTGTGTGTGTGCATATACAGATCAATTTCTTTTTTAAAAAAAGAATATGTAAAAGGATTTCTTTTTAAAATAAACTTGTTTCTTGTTTGCATCCATCTGAATAAATCTAAAAACCATCTTGTGTTCATATATGTATATGCGTACACACATGCACGAAATATATTTCATAATTTTGATGCTCCTTCTGCAAAGTTATAGTGTATGTATGTCCAATTACAAAGCACAACTGTGAAATATGTTTTATCATTAGCAATTGTAATGATTTCCAATCAATTTTACAGCAATGTCTGATCAACTGTAGCATATCCACCCTCGTCCTGCTCTTGCAAGCTTTATTGTAAATTACCTGAGCCATGTGATATTAAAATCATGCAAATGGTCTACTAAGTTAAAGCAGGGTGGCTAGTTTCTTAAAGTTGTGATTCAAGTGATAATACTTCACATTGATTTTATTATTTATATCCTGCCCATCTGGCTGGGTTGCCCCAGCCACTCATTTTAGCACCTTAAGAACATAAAACAAACCCTGCTGGATCAGGCCAGTGGCCTATCTAGTTCAGCACCATGTTCTCACAGTGGCCAGCCAGATGCCCCAATGGGAATCTCACAAGCATTTTCCCATTTGTAGAAGCTACAGCGTACATGGAAATGTCATGGAGAAAAGGGGGGTTTCTGTCACTCTTTTCTCCAAGGAAGACTGCCACAGATCTACTGGGCTGACTCTTTCTCCTGTTCCAGGATCAGAGCTTTGATGACCTACTTGTATGGAGTATGAATATGTTTCTGACATGGGGAAGCTGTGGTTGTTGAACCACAGTTGCCATCATTCCTGACCATTGGCCATGCCAGCTGGGGAGTTAAAGACCAACAACTTCTAGAGGGCCAGAGGTTCCTTATCCCTAGTCGACATCTTCTCTCCAGCAGGGAGAAAAGCAGCTTGAAGGGAGGAGTTGATTTTGAGGGAGGAAGAGCAACTGGCAGGAACCACAGTTCAGTGGTGGAACACCTGCTTGGCATCTAGAAGGTTAGATGAACATAGGCAGAGCCCTGCTGAATCAGGTCAGAAGCCCATCTAGTCCAATATCCCGTTCTCTCGGTGACCACCTGTAGGATACCTGCAAGCAGGACATGAGTGCAAACCTCTTTTACTGGAGGTTCTTAAACAAAGGCTGGATGATCAATCGTCAAGGATTCTTGAGTTGAGATTCCTGCACTGCACGGGGTTGGACTAGATGACCCTCAAACAGTGCTGGATTTATGTATAGGCTAAGTAGGCTGAAGCCTGGGGCCTCTAAATTTAGGGGGCCTCGCCAGACCGCCTGGTCCCCAGCAGGCAGTCTCCCCTCTCCCAAAATTGCAAACCCAAGACTTCATGCGGAGGCAGGGCAACTCAGGCCTCTAAATCTAGGGGGCCTCACCAGCCTGCCCTCTTCCCAGTGCCGCTGTCTCCCCTCTCCCAAAATTGTAAACCCAAGACTTCATGCAAGTGCAGGGCAGCTCAGGCCCAGCAACTATTAGACTCAGGGCTAGCCAGCGGGGCCCAATTTGAAGCAATGGGGTGCAACTTGAATTCTTATTTTTTGGAGGGCCCCAGTTCACAGCTAAAGTCTGCAAAATCGTATAGATACAAATAAAATCCATAGATTGCCCTGGTGTGTGTGGGGGGCCCTTAGGAGCGGCACACGGTGCCCAATTTGGCCAAATTGCTCCAATTGCCTTAAGGTCAGCCCTGATGAGACTGTGCAGGGGTTGGACTGACAAGCCTTGCACCTTCTAGGTCCCTGGTGTCACTATTCAGAGTACAGACTCAAGGACTTGCTATGGAAATAAAGGGGGGCACTTATTGGAAATCAGTTTTGTCACCTCCACCCCCCCAAACACCAAGACAATGAGCCCAGCCACCTTTTATTCACAGTCGCATAAGCACTACACTAAAGCATGGCCATAAACCTGTATGTTCAACTGCTGAAATATACACACAATATGTAGCAATGGAGATTTATGTTACTGCTTTATGAATGAATGCTGTATTTTATGAATGGACTCTGTATTTTGTGAATTGCCTAAGAGCCACCAATAGGGAGCTCTAGAATCTGACAGCTAACCAATTGGGTACTACCAAACAGCGACCCCTATTACTGAAAGCAGGGAACCAGCAGGGAACGCTTCAGCTCAGCCTTTGCACTGTTGTCTGAACACCCCCTGCTGTACAGATAATGGAGAAAGATTGTAAATTGTATCCCTTCTGGCATCCTGGCCAACTCTATTATGCTGGTGTAAACCCTGGTGCACCAGAAGCCCAGAATAGCAGCAAATAAAAACCGCTCGTATGTCAGCGACTGATAAGACTTGTCAATCAGTTCTTCCAAAGTCTTCCTAAATTATAAAGCTCCAAAATACAGGCCAAAAGAGAACAGGTCTGGGAAGAGCGAGGCATACAATGGGCACCACCAGTGAAAAGTCCCTGCTCTGTGTAGCTCCTGCCCTGTCATTTAATAGGGTGCCCACTTGGCCTCCTTCTTAACATGACTTCTTGACTCTCTGTTGGAGTCTCCAGATCTAGTACAAAGACCATAAGAAGGGAGAGCAGGGACCTTGAAGTTTCCAACAGTTGTTAATCAAGCAAGCAAGCAGGTCACCTTTGTCACAGTCAGGATGCCTATGTCCTGGCCAGGCCTGTGCCCAATCTTGATTTTGTACAATCTTGTTTGTCCTCAGTAACCAAAATTATATTATCAACATATACAAGCAGAAAAGTTGTTTTCCTTCATTTGCAAGGAAAAGTACAAAACAAAGTGGCACTGATAAAGAAAAGTTCCAGGGTGGCAACAGAAAGCAAACTAAAAATGCTTTTTCAGTTCATCAAAACTATCCAGCAATATCAGGTTATAGGAAAACTGGTGCTATTAACAGTAATCCTTCTCGTTGGTTAATTGCAAGTGTGTTGCAGGTAGAAATACTGTTTGTAATGAAGTGAGAGCAGTAGTTTACTTGCTCGAATTAACAAATAAGAAAGTTTTGAGAATTTAAATTCTAGATTAAAATTGATTACTTAATTGAGAAGGGGATTGTAACAAAAACACTGGGGCCTAATTTGAATAGTAGAGGGCCTGGTATCTGGTGGGCAATCTCATCCTTTATTTGCACACTGTGACTGCAGAACATCAGGAGAGCTATGAGATTCAGGTGAGGATCAGATGCCTTGTCAATCCCAGCAGGTATATAACAGGAAGACCAGACCTGTGGCCTGCCCAGGTTTACAAGGTTCAGTTATTGCAAAAGTTTGTCAGTGTTAATTTTATGCATTTTAAAAAAATCACCATAGTATTTAACAATAATATGTCTTTTAGAGGAGAAAAGTGAATTGCAGAATTTTAAATACCTGTCATCATCCTTGGCTTCACTCAGTTTTGTTTATAACACTCTTCCATTTTATTTGAGTTGTGAGGGTGGGGGATGGGGAGGGGGTATCACAAGTGGAGTAGCCTAGGGCGTCTCTTCATCTAAATCTGGCCCTGCCCTCAAGGCCCCTTCCAACTCTTCAGTTTTATCATTCTATGATTCTAAGTGCTTAGATGCAATGTACCAACAGCTACACCAGCACACTAACAAAACATTTGATGTGATAACTACAGATATTATTGGCATTGCAGGCTGACATAGTGATCCAAAAGTTCAGGACTGGAGTGTTAATATTTGGATTCACCCAGTTCCCGTGTGTTGCCTGCTATCACAGCAGGCTGAATTCCTTAAAGCTGAGACACATTTGGTGACATTTGGTTTGGCTGTTTTCAATACATGCTGCCTGTTCAAATAATGAAAATTGATTTGATGATCATAAAAAAAATACTCAGCCTACTCAGTCTACCACTGCTCATATTAATGAGGAAAATTGTTTACAGCAGGTAAAGGAAGATGATAAAGATGTTGGAATCCCACACCAGTTTTCCTAGTCTATTTAAGTACAACTGTGATTTCTTTAAGGGATATGTGAGAATAGATATTTTAAAAGGTCATCGATGAAAGAGAGAAGATTGTAAACAAAGAGAACATGTTGCCTTTTGTTTGGACTTTTTCCCATATAGGGACATGGGGATGAATTTTATGTGCTTATACATCTCATTAATACCAATGGCGGCTTTCTTGAAAGTTGCTTAAGTAGAATGAAAAAACCAAAACTCTCTCATAGATTTCTGAATTACATTTTTCCTATTCAGTCAAAATGAATGCAAAGTGTACCTAAATGGAGAGGGACACCATTTCTATTTACTGCTTATGCAAAATTGCAGGATTTAATTCATAATGTAGGGAAGGAATCAGTTATGCCTTTATTGCTGATTTTCAAAACAGAACTGCATAAGCAACCTGTTTATTATTTGTGAAGTGATGCTTTATTTCAAATTTGTGCAGTTTCCTAAATGTTACCTCCTCCTTGTTCCGTTAAACTTTTCTGTGTTCTCCTTGATTGTGTCCTAAAATGTGGGGATCATCCTGAGCACACTTACTCAGGAAATGAGTCCCATGGAAACTTACTTTCCATTTCATGAGCTGAGGATCCAAGAGCTTCTTGGAGGATATTTGCATCCTAGCAGACCATAAACTCAAATGTGTGTCAGTAGTAATGATGTAAGATGAAAGAGCTGCTCCTAAATTTAGTCCTTTGCAAAATTAGCAAATCTGTTGTGCCCAGACCATGGTGTCGAGCATACTTCTATGGAAGTTCCATTGAAATAGGAATAATAATAAATTACTTCTTCATAAATATATTTATTATTTCACTTGCATGTCATGATTCATGAGAATCATGAAACTTCAGTCTTGATCCCAAACAAACGACTGCAAAAGTTCATTGCCTTAACTCCAGAGAGTTCCATTGACTTAATTCCTAATAAAAGTCACAATCCAGTGGTTTTGGTATGCATGCTGAGGCTCTGTTGTGGACACAGGGTTGCAGCCAACTAAGCCCTACTCAGTGTAGACCCACTGAAAGCAGTGAACCTAAGTTAGCCATGTCCATTAACTTTGATAGATCTACTCTGTGTAGGACTAGTGTTGTATACAACCCATAGGGTTCCATGCAAACAGAGACCACAAAATTCCTGTTTCTGTGTAGGAATGCGCAAAACATGCAACTGTGAGAGTGGGACATTCTTCATTGTTAGTCCCTTGTGGACTTTGGATCATATCCAGTGTGCTTAATGTGTCTGTGTGTGAATGCATGAATGCACACATGAAAGAAGTTATTTTGCTTGTTCAAATACACAAAGAGAGTTGTGGGAGATATATTGAGTGGCTCTGCTCACAGATTTCAAGCTCAATAATCAAGAAATCAAGGGAGCATGCTGAAAAAATTGACCTGAAAGGAACTACACATGCAATTTCATATACGCTGGTTTGCGGTGCATGAGGCAGCTGAATGTTCAGATTGCTAATTGCTGAAGCCACACACAAACAAAAAAACCTCCATAAAGACCTTTATATAAATGGGTAATATGAACAAGCATTTAGGAGAAGGAGGAGAAGGGGTAAAAAAAAAAAAGGTCTTATTGGCTTGAGTCACTGAGCTGGCTTTCTCTGACTGTTCTGCTGTAAGTTAGTCGGGTAAGTTTGACAGCAATTTAAGTCCCATTGACAATTGCTGTCACAATATTGAGGGAAGATTGTATCAACACTAATGGTCGGCGTTCAACCAGTCATATGGACTGGACGGGTTTACCATATGCTTGCCTACAAACTTTCCTTGGAAAGCTCCTTTTGAGTGCTTGACGAGCTTATGATACCAATCAATAATTAGCTACAGTCTAACATGAAAAATGTTGGGTTTCCTGTAGAGGAGAAAGAGTTGCGTGCAGGTTTTTTGGAATAAAATATATATGTAAAGAAATTGGTCTGCTGGTTCAGATTGTTTTATCCAGAGTTTGTGAGTTCATTGATGCATAGAGTAATTAACAGCATGATTTTTTTTAAAAAAATGTTTTGCAGTGGGAAAAATAAGATGATCTGACTATAACTTCTGTACAGTGGTACCTCAGGTTACAGACGTTTCAGGTTACAGACACTTCAGGTTACAGACTCCGCGAACCCAGAAATAGTACCTCAGGTTAAGAACTTTGCTTCAGGGTGAGAACAGAAATTGTATGGTGGCAGTGGGAGGCCCCATTAGCTAAAGTGTTGCTTCAGGTTAAGAACAGTTTCAGGTTAAGAACGGACCTCCAGAACGCATTAAGTTCTTAACTTGAGGTACCACTGTACATGGAAAGAGAGGAATGTCCCATCGAAGTAATCTATCATAGCACTTCCCAGATGTTTTGGGGCCACCACCCCCTTGGTTCCATAAACTCATCCCCAGTGCCCCCTACCCTATAAAAAGCATCAATCAGAATAGTGATTTGCACAAATCACTAAGGAAGATAATAACACAATAAAATTCAAAATAGTAACAATGAATTGCACATTTATTCAAAATCCAATTAAAACTATTTAGTTTAATTTATTCAACACAATGGATGAATATGATCCAGTGATACCAGGTATTCAGATAGTCCAGTACCTCCTGCCTCTCCTTTGCATCTTAGCACCCCCTAGGCAATCCTACCACCCACTTTGGGAACCACTGATCTATCTGGACAGAACTATCTTCCATGCAAGAGCTATTGGAATGAATGAATGGGACATGTGCGTGTGTATTGATGTTGGCTAAGGTGAAAATACGTTTCCAGCTTTTCCATCCATTCTGCATATCCTTTTATTTGGGGAGTGAGGGTGGGGTGGACTGATTTAAGTAACATGCCAGGTTAGAAACTCTGCAAGATAATTCAAACAAAAATCTGACCTGATTCTGTCTCAATTTGCTACGTTTCGTTAGCACTGAGCCAATTTTAATTTAGTTGCGTGTACGGTTGGCAGATAGCAAAGAGCCTGTTTGAACAATATGGAAAGTACAGGCTGGGCTCAGGTAGCAAAGCAGATACGACCTTTCACTGCAGGTGGTAAATTCGTGTATTTGTCTTCTGATTTCTCTTTCTCCAAAACAGCTGCCTTCACTACAAGTGGAGATGAAACTAACCTGTGGTACAGATTTGTAGTTCCCAAACTTTTTGTTTCCCCACAGAACACGTGAAAATTGCTGAAAGTCTTGGTGGACCACTTAATGATTTCTTTTCATAGCAGTTGTAAAGCATTGTGCTAGATGCTGTATGATTTTTTATTGTATTTTTAATACTTCTTTTTTTTACCTATTGTAGTTTATTGCAGAATATAATAAACTACAATACTAGAAATAAAATAAGCAGCTCAAATGAAATTAAAAATCAATGTGAATATTTAACGTGACTCCTGTTTTCAACCACAGATCCACAGACACACTGTGCACCTACCACCTGAAAGAAGCTTGGTGGTCTGCAGAGCACAGTTTGAGAACCTTTGATCTAGATCAGTATAAAGACCTACTGTAATATACAGCCTTGCAGGATTGCTAAGCTAATATTCTGCAAAGTGGGTTTTTAGCCAAAGTATTTCAGTTATCAGGGACGCGGGTGGCGCTGTGGGTAAAACCTCAGCGCCTAGGGCTTGCCGATCGCATGGTTGGCGGTTCGAATCCCCATGGCGGGGTGAGCTCCCGTCTTTCGGTCCCAGCTCCTGCCCACCTAGCAGTTCGAAAGCACTCCTAAGTGCAAGTAGATAAATAGGTACTGCTTTCTAGCGGGAAGGTAAACGGCGTTTCCGTGTGCTGCTCTGGTGCCGGCTCGCCAGAGCAGCTTCGTCACACTGGCCACGTGACTCAGAAGTGTCTCCGGACAGTGCTGCCCCTGGCCTCTTAAGTGAGATGGGCGCACAACCCTAGAGTCGGACATGACTGGCCCGTACGGGCAGGGGTACCTTTACCTTTACCTTTATTTCAGTTATCAGAAGCCAGGGTAAATGGAAGATCAAATTAGGCATCCATTGGTGTAGATAAAGATGGCAGGTTTGGATACCACCAAGGTGGAGATGTGTTGTGTGAAAGGGTGGGGCAGGAGAGTTTGATTGCATTTCCTAAGTTCCATTATCTTGATTTCATTGGGGAAATAGTAAATAGCTCTGCCTCTGAATCCATAATCACAGCTAAGCTCTATGGAGAATGTTTATCCTACTGATTTATTTCTTTTCTTTTTTAAAAATGTGCCCCATCTGTGGTGGACCTTGGCGTCTCAAATTTTAGTGGTGTCCTGTACAACACCAAAATCCTGCCCCCCCGCCTCTCGCCTTCCATTGGAGTAATAGTGGTGGGGCCTGCTCTGGTGCCCCAGAATCTCCATGTACAGTGTGACTATACTGGTCACATTCTCCTAGAGCTACCTCTGGTCCCATATTCTATTGTGTCCCTTTCAGCCTACCCCAATCTCTGCATGCTGTTAAAGCAACCTTCTCTACCAGCTTGCAAGAGAGGGGGCTGCAGGAAGAATGAGAATTAAGATTTCCAGGTAAAGAGAGCCCTTTCTTTTAATCATCTGCATCCACATGGCTAAGCTGCTTCGTCATCACTGTGATGCTTTAAAAACTGTGTGGCTCCAGCGAGATAAGTAATGGAAATCTATATGCACTTATATCACCGGTGAAAAAAAGCTGGCTTTGTTCAGATGTCACACTCAACTATGGCTTAGTGCTATGTGAAAGAGCCTTGAACTCATGCACTCTTCCTCCCCTCTCTTTCTCCAGTGCAGGTACAAGAAGGTGACTGGAAGTGTTTGCAGCCATGGTTTGTTGTTATGTCTCAACTGGAACGAACTGTGTTCAGCGTTAACTGGCATGGCTTGCCTGGACAAGCTTATGATCCTGACTTGATTGGATAAACTGTAACTGAAACTCATCACAGTTCTTGGTTCGGATATCATGGCAAACTTTGGCTGGTTGGAAATGAAAGGAGATACTTCCACTCGCCTTGCAGCTATGCCTGAGGATGGAGCGGAAGTAGGCTCCTGCACATTACACTAAACTATGGTTCAGTATTCTGTTCAAGTGAGGTTGCTTTCATCTCAAACCAATAGTATTAAGTTACAGATAGGTAGCCGTGTTGGTCTGCCATAGTCAATGCATGTATCTGAAGAAGTGTGCATGCACACGAAAGCTCATACCAAGAACTAACTTAGTTGGTCTTTAAGGTGCTACTGGAAGGAATTTTTTTATTTTGACAATGGTATTAAGTCACTTACACTTCTGTTCTTTGGTCCTTTAGTATCAGGAATACAACAGGATCAATACTGGTGAGAAATCCGAACCTAGTCTATTATGAATTTTTTGCATTAGCCACATTCACAAACACTAACACAATTACAGCATAGACAGATGCCATCATCAGCTCCTCTTATTTGTCACCACTTTCCCTATTCATCGATACCAAATTTTGTTTATGTGTCCTTGCCTACAACTGGGATTTAGATTGCTTGGCCAGAAATTAGTTGAGTCTAGATGGTGCCATCTGCTGAATATTCTTCAACTGTTATTAAGCTTACAATTGTTCTTGGCCGTTGTTCTTTTTTTCTTTTTTTTTATAAGTGTATTTAGTGAGGAAAGACAAGAAAGACTAAAATGGAGTGCTTGCAGTATCAGGCATTTTCTAACTTTGGCAACCGGAGATGCGTGTTGGCAAATACACTCTGTGGATGGTGCCTATAAAGACCCATTTAGACCTATTTGTGCTTTTGCCGTTGTATTAGTGAGCATCTGCAAATTTGCCAGCCATAACTTGGGAGTTTGCCCAGTCGTTGCTCTGGAGTGCAGTTTTGATGACCAAGTGCAAACTTAGATGAGGGTGAAGGACCTTGTCCCATTTCTCAGACCACCTGATGCTTGATGTAGTTGATATTTAGGGAACCAGCTGACAGCCTCTTGATCCAGATTTGGAGATTGACCCTGCACCTTCTCATACCCATGTGGGATGATTTCATTTGTTTTGGGAACCAACAGCCTGGAGTAGTGAATCTCAGAGTGGTTTAACAATCAGTCCCTCTTTCCAGGGAACACTGTGAGCTGCTGCTCTCTGAGAGGAATATAGGGGTCTCCTAACAACTATTGCCCCCCCTTAACAAATTACAGTTCCCAGGATTCCTTGGGGGGGAGCCATGACTGTTTAAAGTGGTATGATACAGCTTTAAATGTGTAGTGCAGAGGAAGTCCTACTCAGAGTAGACCTGTTGAAGTTAATGGAGAGGGTTAACTTCTATTAAATGGGCCTGTTTTAGGTAGAACGTACGTGGATACCACTCACAAATCTTTTAAAAGGGAACATTTGGCAGAATCCCAGTTCTCGCAAGCTCACAGTCACTGAATGTCTGAAAAGGGGCAGCATTTTTTATTTTATTTTTACGTATGTGTGGACAGGCAGGCAATATTTACACAGTGCTTCCCTCTTGTGTCACTTAGGCTGTGTACACACCACACATTCGAAGCACATCCTTCCCCTCAGAGAATTTTGGGCATTGTAGTTCAGTGGCATTGTGTGAGCAAGAGACAGCCAGGTACATGAGCGCTGGGGGGCAGGGGGCGCAGAAGGTGAGGGAGCCTACTGTGGCACCCCAGCCCTCACTGCTGACACTGACAGAGATACCGCACCCCACATTGGAGCCAAGCAGGGGTATGTTGTGCTGCCTGTCGGCCTGTGGAATAAGATGATTGACCAGGCACTTGGCAGGAATGAAGCAGGCACCACTAGCACGGCCTGTACCAGTGCCGAGCATTGGCTCCTTTGACACTGGGAGTGCTGGGCTGGGCCACACTGGGGACATCTGCATGGGGGTGCCTGCTTTTCTCCCCCTCAAAAACCCACATCCGGGGCCATGGCCCCACTGGCACGCCTTACAGAGTTCTAGTTTCCAGCAAGCCTTAACAAACCAGTTTCCCCAGAATTTCAGGCAACTGTGGGGGTCTCCATCAGTCCCTACTACATTTTGCCACTGTGAACTATATATAAATTTGTTACACACAGGCATGCACAAAATATAAAAGTAAATTATTAGCATAACCTTCGACGTATTTTACACGGACAATAGGTCACGTTCACACCATACATTTAAAGCACTCAAACCACTTTGACAGTCATGGCTTCCACCAAAGAATCTTGGGAACTGTAGTTTTTCAAGGGCACATAGTTACAATTCCCAGCACCCTTAACAAACTTTAGTTCCCAGGCTTCTTGGGGGGAAGCCATGACCATCAAAGTTGTACAAGAATGCTTTAAATGCAATGAGGCATGCTCAACTGAAATAGTGTATTGTTCAGTGAACTTCATGGCTAAGCAGAAATTTGAGCCCAGGTATCTATAGTCAAAGTCTGAAAATCAGATTGACGTAAGATTCTAGTCCTCTCTGCGTGTCTCTTTTTTTTGGGGGGGGGTTGCATATGCACATACATATTCCCATTTTTGTTCTGTGGCATAAAATCTTCAATTCTAAATTAAACCGTGAACAGTTTCCTTGGGAGAAGGGAAAGGATAATAAAAAGTGAGCTAGGATTTATCTCAGATATATATATATATATATATATATATATATATATATATATATATATACATATATATATATATATAGCATAAAGCTTCTGCCATAAAACAGTTTTCACTAAGCTCTGAAAGTATCAGGCCGGAATTTCCAGGCCAAGCCTGAACCTTATCCGTTGTAATCATGGAATTGTTCTCAGTGGGGGCAGCAATGTTGAAAGTAAGCTATGTTTAAGAAGATAATAGAAATGCTGTGCCTTCATCGTAGATACAAACACGTCTGAGGGTCCAAGGCTGTTCTGTACGTATTCAAAAGAATGAGTCACTGGGGATCAATTCATAAGCAAGAATTTTTGGACAGGGAATTCCCTTGCAACTGCACAGCCCATCTGAAGAGTTCTCAAGCTTTGTCATTGCAAAGTCTCATCAGTTCCATTAATAAGTTGTCAGAACGTTCCCAAGGATAATTTGCGGGGTAGGTTTTTATTTACAGTACAATCACATCTCACATGGAGGCTTGGTTCTGGGGTTCCACGTATTCAAATCACACATAGCCAAACCCTTGGAGCTGCCCCACAGGAGAAGGGAGAAAGCAAGAATCCCCTGTACTCCCAGAGCCCATGTGGCAAGAGGACCTTGCCCAGTAAAAAAAAAAAAAAGAGAGATTATAAGCTATTTTCCCAATCGAGTGGACATGGCATGAAAAGAGCTTTTAAGCTCTCCACCTTGCTTGAGGATTTGGGTACAAGGCCTGCTTAGTACATCAGCTCTGGAAGGCTGCGGATGCTCCTGCAAGATCTCATGTGAACTCAGGTGGTCTTGTCTCCACTCACAGCAAGGTGAAGATATTTAAAGCTCTTTCCATGCTAGCTAACCCCAGAGGACTTGGTGCAAAAAGAGTTTTTTAAGCTCTCTGCCTCACCTGGATTTAACTTGCACAATTTCAACCATGTATGATTGAAATCCAAACGCATATATCAACTGCATGTGTCAAAGCTTCATGTGTCAAAGCTTCATGTGAGATGCAACCATCCTGTATTGTGCTTCATACAAACACACCCCACCGCTTCCTCCGAGAAGCTCAGGACATCATAGATGGATTTATTGCAGAACAATCCAGTGAAAGTGGGGTAGGTTACAAGAGAGTAACTTACTCGTGGCTTGGTGGCTGAAAGGGAGCTGAGTCTGGCCTGGCCTGTATCCATTCTTGATCTAGTGCACTGCACAGCTTTCCTCTGGATTTGAAGAGTCTGGGAGGCAATTCACACCCACCTCTGACAGATTCTTAGCAGCTTTGACGCATGCAGTTGATATATGTGTTTCCATCCCTTGAAAGTATAAATAGGGGTAATTCTGGGTACATGGCAGGATTAATATATGAACATAAGAGCCCAGCTGGATCAGATCAAAGTAGTGTTGTGCTGCAAATCTCTTCAGCATTTTCCCCGACACTCTCCATCAATTAATGAGAAAAATAAATTGTGGTAGAAAGTTATAAAAAGGGGGGAGAAAAAAAATTGGTGCATATATTCTTTTCAGCCCTTAAGCAACCAGCTAATCCTATGCTGCAGCCCTAGGTGGGAGAATGGGTGCTGAGACAGCAACAAAAAGAGGCTAGCTAGAGGCAGAGATGGCTCACATAGCCTGCTTTGGTTCCACCCCCCAGTCAACAGTGGGATGCAACATATGCTTGCCCCCTGCCTCCCACACATGTCTTGCCCCTCTCTGATTTGGCTGTGGTGTGGCCCCAGCTTGAACCCATCTAAGGCAGGCAGGAGGAGTATGTTTCTGCATATCTTTAAACCGTACGGTATCCTTTTGGAGATTTGATGAGATGTTTTTACCATGAGGACAGAGGCATTTTGCTTTGTCCACTTACTGTCATGTTGGCCTTGTGCTGGTGTAGCTAACACCAATATTTGGGGGAGCTGGTGAAAAGTCAACATGCACCTTTAGGCAAAACATAGTGAACTAGTCTCGGTGGGAGCACAAGCCCAGCACTTTCAGTGAGAGGCAACATAGCAAAGGAAGAAGCACTACTGCAAGTCAGGTAATCCTTGTTGAGAAGAGTCTGTTATTTTCATAGAATCATATGCAGAATTGTAGAGTTGGGACCCTAAGGGTCATCTTGTCCAAGCCCCTACAATGCAGGAATCACAGCTCAAGGATCCCTGACAGAACATCTCTTTTAAAAACCTCCAATGAAGGAGAGTGCACCACTTTCTGATGAAGCCTGTTCCACTGTCAATCAAGTCTTACTGTCAGAAAATTCTTCCTAATATTTAATCAGAATCTCCCTTCTTGTCATTTGAATCCATTGGTTTGGGTCTTACCTTCTGGAGCAGGAGAAAACAAGCTTGTTCCATCTTCCATGTGACAGCCCTTAAGACATTTGAAGATGGCTACTTTGCTGTTTCACATGCACCAGCTAGGCACCCATGTCATTCTCCTTACTGACACACACACACACACACACACGGCTTCTGTGCCATGAGCACAAGACAATATAGGATGTGTCTCAAAGTTTCCCCTCCTCCCAGGTATAAACACAGAACCATTAGCACATGCAACACTCTAGAATTCCAGAAACCCTTTTAAAACATGTCCCAGTTCTAAATTCACTTGTCAAATTAAAATGCAGGTTTAATATATTTGCAACACTTGATTTAATTGTATATAGGCAAACCCTAGCGCTACATAAACACTGAATAAAGTTTGCTTGGGGACATTATGGTAATTCCCTGTGTTGTGTACCTAATAAAGCCAATATAGTGTCTCTGAACAGATCAGGGGTCCGTTCGGGTTTCCTTTTTAACTCCATATGCTTGGACTTGCATCATTCTCTGTGTGTGGCATGGCTTTGTGTTTGGGAACAGAGTGCCCATCAAGGTGACCTTTGATGCTAACCTGGCCTTGCAGACACCCAGATCCATCCACTTCAGCAGTGTTGCCTTCCCTAGCTTAAGGAAAAGAGCAGCATGGGTGACCGCACTGCACTCCCTCTCTACCTTGAAGAAGTCTAGGATAGGTCTGTGCCACTCATGGTAGCAACCAATCAGACAACCCAAGCCATTCAAATAGTTGCCAGTGAAACGGCAGGCGACCTCAGCAGAAACCGAGAAGTTACAGACGTGCAACTCTATGCATTCCCACATAGGTTCAGAGTCCCAGCGTCCTTTGTGTGACACAATCAAGGGAACCTGGGACACACCTCTGTGCCATGTCTGCATGACAAAATGCCTTGGGACTGTCCTGACAGTGATTGGGGTAATGTGGCTGATGGGAGTGCCATGTTATATTGAGGGTGCAGGCTGGATCAGAGACAGTTCTCACAATGGCTCTGTACGCACCTGGCCACAGTTTCCTGCCCAGAGTGGTCTAGGCAAGTGGGTGATCCGAATCCTTCACTTTGGGCCTGCTTTTGAATCATACCACCAAGCTTATTGTGGGTTAAGTAGGGATGGCATACCAATGACAAGCACACAAGGTGAATGATTCGGGTGACCTGTTCATCACACACATGAAGCTATCGGAGATGCACACAATAATGGTTGTGTGAATTAAAACTGGTCCAGGTTGGCATAGGTTTAAAGGTACACTCAAATCAAATTGGATTCTCCATTACCACCAAACGAATAACAAAAAAGATGTCTGAATTTTGCAAGTTACTATATTTTGGAGGCAGTTTTCCCCACACAATATCTGTTTAAAAAATATTTGTTAAATCTAATGATGTAATGTCAGTTTTTGGGGGGTAGGGGCGAGGGTATTTTAGATTGCAGACATATATAACTAATAGATAATAGGATTACCTATTCTTTTTTGTAATATTATGCAATATTTAAATTTATGTTGATTTTCTCCATTTCACATGTAGTAATTAATTTTGTCTTACTGACAGATGATTCTCAATGACTGATTTTCAAGAGAAAATCCAGACAGGTATTTTTTCACAATTTGTTTTCATTCAGCTTGTATTTGTGGTTTTGGTTTTCAATGAGGGGAGGACATTATTCAGGCTTTATTGTGAGTTTAGTATTATTTAGATAACTGTAAGCACCCTTACACATTTCCTAATGAAAAACTGCCAAGTGTCAGGTGGGGAGAAGAAGCAGTTAAAAATGCATCCTGCTCTTTATCTGGGGATTCAGTGCTTAGACTCCCATACATGGCTCTCTTGCCATGAGTTCCAATCCAAATTCAGTGGATAAAAACCATGCAAATAAATTCATTTCCTCTTTTGGGACAAATGGGGATCCTCTGTGAGCAGAGAAGCTCCATTTGTGCAAGCAAACATAAAAACACCTGTTATCCCGGGGCTAGGCATCATTACTGAATAAATGGTGAAACAATTAATCCTGCACTTTCCTCTCTGAGAGTTGAAGTACGCGGTTAGAAATGTCACATGTTACAGCTCTTCCTGGACCACATTTAGGAATTTGGCATGTTTGTATGCTCTACCACATGAAAAGCTTTTCTTGATGTGCTAGCTTTCTATTTGCAGGGAGGGTTCTCCCCCGAACCTCTAGGCTTCCCTCCCCCCTTACTTGAAAGAATATGTTTCTTAGTTGGAAGATATGTTGCTCTGCTTCTGCATCTTTGCTGTGACTTCACAATTGTGGGTACAATCCAAAATTGGTAGTATTGACATTGATTTCAGTGGAGGTGGGGGATGTCTGTTGCATTTGTGGTCCCCCAATCAGACCCTGTGCTACAATTTACTTTCTCTTTAAGAGAGGCCAGCAGCCTGGGATCCTTCTGAGTCAGGGTTATAGAGAAGACCTGGTGGGGCTATTGCCCTTACAGGAAGTCCCAACCTCTTCTCATCACCAGGAACTAAATTCAAATAATATTGCTTGGCTATCTCTTAAAAAAGGAAGTTGTCCCTGGTCCCATTTACACCATACAATTAAAGTGCTATGATACCACTTTGAACAGCTATGTCTTCCCCCAAAGAATTCTGGGAGCTGTAGTTTGTTATGGGTGTTGAGCGTTGTTAGAAGGCCCCACTTCCCCTCTCAGAGCCACAATTTTCAGAGTGGTTTAATAATCCCTCTTACTGGGTGACATGCAGCTCTGTGAGGGTAATGGGGGTCTCTTAACAACTCTCAGCACCCTTAGCAAACTACAGCTCACAAAATTCTTTGTGGGACGCCATGACTGTTCAAAGTAGTATCTTCTTGTTGGTATCCATCTGTCTTGGGAGATGAAGGAGGAGTGCCCATTTGGGGATGAAGTCAAACTCTTGGAAGGTTACAGCACCTGCTGCAGCTGTAGAGACCGATACGAGAGAGAGATGTTTTGTTGCAGATGGGGCAGTTGAAGGCATCCAGTTGTGCTTCCACAGATGCCCCATGGCATTTCTTCTCTCTGTGCTCCTCCCAGCGGTCATTCATCCTCTGGTCACTGCTATGGATGCTGTGGCATCACTGCTATGGTATCATAGCTTTTTTTCAAATGTATGATGTGAATGTGGTCTTTCTCTGTTATTCCTTCCCCCTTCCCTGAGATTTGGAGTTCTGACACTTACAATCTCCACCCCAGAGTCTGGAATACTTATCGCTTCCCTTTCAATTTCCTCCTCTGGGATAATAAAGGCTTCCAGGTGCAAGCCTTTTGTCAGCTGTGGAGCTTCCCAGTTGTATGACTGCTGCTCCTGCTGTTGCTGTTTTCTGGGTTTAGGGTTGCCAGACCTCCAGGGCTGACCTGAAGTTTTCAGGTGGCAACTTCCAGGTGGCAGAGGGAGGGCTTGAAACTCCAGGATGGCAGGAGTTCCTTAAATTACTACTACTACTACTACTATTATGAAGATTGTATTTTCAGTTTGCATGTTTCAGCCTGGTAGAAGCAGGCTGCAAATTATTGCACAGACCCTCCTCAGCTCCCGTCTCCCTTCTCCCAATTAACCTCCATCTCTGGGGCTCAGTGGCGGGAAGGAGTTTGATGACATATTCTCAGTGACTCTGGTTAATGCTCAATGTTTCATGCTTTATGACATAACCAGTGGCTGTCACTAGGTCTCAGGTTTGGGCCCTGGCAACCCTATCCAAGACTTATCTTCTGAGAAGCAGGACCACCACAGCCTTACTCAGCCCATCACCACACCAGACAATTGTGTGTGTGTACACACACACACACACACACACACACACACACAATTGGCTGTGATGATGCCATAGAACAGGCATATCCAACAGATAGATCATGATCTACTGGTAGATCACTGGACACGGTGGATCATGAGATGCTTAGTGATTCCCCGCCCCCAAAGAAAGATTTGGTTCCCCTAAAAAAAGCTCAACAACAACTTTGCCTCCCTTAAAAAAAGCTTCACCTGTCAATAACAATGGGTAGATCACAGCCAGTATTTTTATAATGTGAGTAGATCACAGTCTCTTTGGAGTTGGACATGCCTGCCCTAGAGGGTTGAGGACTGGAGTCTGCTGTCAACAGCTTCTTACCCTCTGCCTCAAATTCGTCTTCTGCATAAAGTGGGAATGTTTGTGGCCAGAAGCAGGACTTTTAAACCAGTTGCTCCAAGACTGTGGGGCAGTCTCCCCCTCTTTAACCCCCACCTCAAAGGGTGTCTTTGCTCTTCTTGCTGTTTTTTAGCAGGGATCACAAAACATTTGGCCTTTATTCTTGCTGACTACCTCCTTGGTTTTTCCTCCCCCCATTTTATTTTATTTTATTTTATTTTACTAAATTGCTGTTGTGCCTTTTGTCTTTGATGTTTATTTGCATTCTAATGTGCTATCACAATTGTTGTACGCCACCTTGAGCCCTGGAAAGAAGGCATGGAAATGTTTCAAATAGATGAATGTCAATCAAGTGCCTGCCATCAGGATAGCTCAATAATGGATTCCAGCATTTCTCTGTAGCTATAGGGAATTCAAGAAGAAGAAGAAAATGTAGGCAATTATGTTAGAATGAATGTTTGTCACAATCTACAAAAATGTCAACAAGAAAGAAAGAAAGAAGCAGGCCTGAAGAAAGTATTGGTGTTCAATTTTCATTTTTTCCCATTTAGAAAATGATGGTATATCACACATACAAATACACCTTAATTCTCCAGTGCAGGTGTCTAGACTCCATACAGACTGGCTGAAAATACCACCTATTGGTTTATGGACAAACATTTTTAGCACTTTCACATTTTCCTTATGATGACTAAATGGATAGTGCACTTGAGTTTATCCTAAATTTCTTAATAGTTATGAAGAATAATTTAATCTTAACTCACAGTCTACCCTGTTGTAGACTGTCATGGTCCTTGACCATGCAATTTGAGTCATGAAATATGAGTTGGGTGGCTTCTTGGAGTGACATGGCCTAAACACTGTCTGAAAGTATTTTCTGAAAGATAGTGTTGTTCTTTCTGATTTAGGATTAATACTTATCTGAAACTTGTGAGCTGTAGCAAACATTTGTTTGGTGGGAAGATGGAGCTGCCACACGTGTCCAGTTAATTCAGGGAACTGTGGCTCTTATTTCTTAATGACATAAGAATGGCTGGAGCAACCCAGTCAGATGGGCGGGGTAAATTATTATTATTATTATTATTATTATTATTATTAGTAGTAGTAGTAGTAGTAGTAGTAGTATTTAATGGAGAACTACATAGATACAGATGCAAATTGATTAAGAAATTGTTTCAGCCTTAGTGCACAGTCTGTATTTTATTTTGAGTAGATCCTTCTCTTCTCATTAAATGTCTTGTCATTCCTACTGATGCTGGCAGATCCACAAACCTTTCATCTTATGCTCATATCAAGAAATTCCATCTGAATTGCTGCTTCTTAAGATCAGCTTGATTTCTTCTCCAGAACTGGTAGCAACCAGTGCGGCTTCATTATGAAATCGGACAGACCATCTTTTAATGCCTCTCTCCTTGAAATCAGATCATAAAAGGACAGCCCCCTTTATCAGATTGCAAAAGGGAACCAGCATGGAAAGTAATGCCAGGAGCAGGTCCGGCCCTACCATTAGCCAGATGGATGCATCCCTTGCATAATCGGCCGTTCTGCTAACTGAAAGGGATCTGGGATACTATACAGTTCATTGACAGTTCAGCAGCTACCAGTGCTGCTTGGGGCTGGAAGAAATTATTGGAAACAATTTTGGCCTGAGATTGGACACACTGGCTTGCGTCTCTGCCTGGGAAACATTAGCACTGCTCAACCCAGTCTGCAGTTACTGTATCAGCCAGTCTTGCACAGCTTACAGCCTTGGTGACATCTGCACTCCAGGAATGTCTGAGGTTGCCAGGTCTGGGTGGTTTAGGACTAAGATGCATCAAGTTTTGGCCCCATGATTTCTTACTTTTATTATCCATATAAGAAAGACGTTTGCTGTCAGCGTCTTACTCCTTGGTACCATCTTTGGCAGGCCACGACTTTGACGGAATATCTGAAGTTCAGGAGCAAAACCAAATCCTGCAAGAATCTATGCAAGCTTTTTCGCTGACAACAATGGGATATGGATAGTGGCTCAGTGTTTCAGGTGGTAACGAAACACAGGGGGCTGTTAATCATGCTCACAGCATCCGTCTTCAATTCTTTTTTTGCCGGTGCGGTTCCCCCCTCCCCAAAATATTCTATTAGTTTTTGTTACGTATGATCTCCCTTTTGTGAATCCATGCTGAATATCTTTAATTAAATCATAACTTTCCCTGTTTTGTCCCTGATTAGTGTTTCCAATATCTTCCCCACTGCTGAAGTTGAGCTTACTGGTGTTTAATTTCCTTGATCTTCCCTAGAGCTGTTATTAAGCATAAGTGTTACATCGGTTGCCCCATCCATTAGTATTAAAGTTGCTTGCTGACTTCCACCTTTCTTCTTTTAAAACATTGGTGGGAACTCTTCTCGTTTTCATCCCTCAAATGTTTTTTTTCAAATGAGTTTTTTTTCCTCTCTCTCTTTACCTATTTGCATTCATATTTTCTTCTCTGTTCTCTGCAAGCCTTTGGAGCTGACGATCTTTATAGCATTAGCTTTTTCTAGACCAGTTGAAACCAGCAGAGGAATGGCCATCATTTCAGATCTTGTTAGTGCAACCCCAAATTACTTTGCCACACCTGTGCCTTCATTTAAAAAGTTGTATCAGTGTTCATTGGTCAATATTTTTTGTTTAATGTCAGGGTCCATTGATCATGCTCAAACTACAAGATAAAGAGAGTCAGTGTGGTGTAGTGGTTAGAGCAGGGTTCAAGTCCCACTCAGCTATGAAGCTCATGGGGTGAACTCAGGGGCCAGTCACTGCCTCTCAGCCTAGCCTACCTCATAGAGTTGTTGTGAGGATAAAATGAGGAAGGGAAGAACCATTGTATGCCACCTTGAGCTGCTTGGAGAGAAAAAAGTGGGATACAAGTGCAGGAAACAATATATATATATATATATATATATATATATATATATATATATATATGCTTTCGTAGATTTTCACGGGTACAGGAATGCAGGTTTTGGTGTCTTCGGGTGTCTTCCCGTGTAAGAGTCGGGGTGTCTGTGCGACGTTTCGACGAGGTCTCACTCGTCATCTTCAGGCTGGTGCTCTGCTCTGTTCCAGTAACAAGAAGCCGAAAGCACCAGCCTGAAGATGACGAGTGAGATCTCGTCGAAACGTCGCACAGACACCCCGACTCTTACACGGGAAGACACCCGAAGACACCAAAACCTGCATATATATATGCAGGTTTTGGTGTCTTCGGGTGTCTTCCCGTGTAAGAGTCGGGGTGTCTGTGCGACGTTTCGACGAGGTCTCACTCGTCATCTTAAGGCTGGTGCTTTCGGCTTCTTGTTACTGGAACAGAGCAGAATCTGGTGTTTGAGTTCCTATAAATACTGTTGAGGGGTGTGGTGTATAGCCTCCAACGTTCTGGGCAGAGAGGAAGTTCCTAGATTAGTGTGCCTCTTCTTCTTTTGTTCCTTAATTACTTGAGGGATATCTTGAGTGATTTCATGAGTGATATTCTGAATACCACTGGGTGGGTCATTAAGTGTAGATTAGTTGCTAAAGCTTTTGTGTCTTGACCTCTTGAGCTTGTGAAGAGTTTTTCTGAGAAGATGGCTGTGCTGCATTTAGTTGTGCTCTGGCTTGGCTTCGTGTATAGGGGCGAGCTGTGGTTTTGTGCCTTGTGCCAGCCAGATCTGTGTAGGGATTGCAGGGGGGTGCAGCATCCGGAGGTGCCACTATAGTTTGGCTACTGGATGGAGTCTGTAATATGTCTGTGGAGAGGGTCTGGGTTTGGGTCTGGTGTGGTTGATTGGTGACGGCGTTCTGTGTGCCTCTGGTTCTGGTGTCGGTTTTTGTGGGGAGGGCTAATTTCCAGATGTCTGGCAGGCGGGACGTGTCGTCACGCTTGTTCATGTTGTGAGGGTGTTTCTCTATCTCGATGGCTTCCATGATTATTCTCTTGTGGTGATGTTCCATGTTAAAGAGCAATTTGGAATCTGCAAAATTAATTTCGTGTCCTGTTTCTTTCATGTGTTGGAAAAGAGAGGAAGTTTTGTAGACACCCCCCAAAAAGAAACACCCCCCAAAAACCAAGACACAGAAGAAAACAATGGCATGGCCCTCCTTCCTTATATCAAGGGCACTACAGACAAAATCAGCAAAATCCTCCATAAACACAATATCAAAACAGCCTTCTGCACCAACCAAAAAATAGCCAATATCCTCAGAAACCCAAAAGACAAAATCCAGCTGGAAAACCAAGGGGTCTATGAAATACCCTGCAAAGTCTGCCCAGCCACGTACATTGGACAAACAAACAGACGAATAAATGCACGTATCGCAGAACACAAGAATGCCGTCAAAAAAGAAGAAAAAACTTCCTCTCTTTTCCAACACATGAAAGAAACAGGACACGAAATTAATTTTGCAGATTCCAAATTGCTCTTTAACATGGAACATCACCACAAGAGAATAATCATGGAAGCCATCGAGATAGAGAAACACCCTCACAACATGAACAAGCGTGACGACACGTCCCGCCTGCCAGACATCTGGAAATTAGCCCTCCCCACAAAAACCGACACCAGAACCAGAGGCACACAGAACGCCGTCACCAATCAACCACACCAGACCCAAACCCAGACCCTCTCCACAGACATATTACAGACTCCATCCAGTAGCCAAACTATAGTGGCACCTCCGGATGCTGCACCCCCCTGCAATCCCTACACAGATCTGGCTGGCACAAGGCACAAAACCACAGCTCGCCCCTATACACGAAGCCAAGCCAGAGCACAACTAAATGCAGCACAGCCATCTTCTCAGAAAAACTCTTCACAAGCTCAAGAGGTCAAGACACAAAAGCTTTAGCAACTAATCTACACTTAATGACCCACCCAGTGGTATTCAGAATATCACTCATGAAATCACTCAAGATATCCCTCAAGTAATTAAGGAACAAAAGAAGAAGAGGCACACTAATCTAGGAACTTCCTCTCTGCCCAGAACGTTGGAGGCTATACACCACACCCCTCAACAGTATTTATAGGAACTCAAACACCAGATTCTGCTCTGTTCCAGTAACAAGAAGCCGAAAGCACCAGCCTGAAGATGACGAGTGAGACCTCGTCGAAACGTCGCACAGACACTCCGACTCTTACACGGGAAGACACCCGAAGACACCAAAACCTGCATTCCTGTACCCGTGAAAATCTACGAAAGCAAATATATATATATATATATATATATATATATATATATATATATAGAGTCTGGTACACCTATGGATGTCTATAATCTGATTTATTGATATGCAACCCTGTTCCCAGGGTTCCCGTACTATATATGGTCATGAATGCACGGACAGGAAGGAGTAGAAATATACCTCTTAGATCCACTCTGACTTCTGCATGGTCTGAATGGAGCCTGCATTTATTTCAGTTGCACATTCATCAGAGCTCTCCGTGTGACCAGGAAACTGAGTCCACACACCATGAGCTCAGACAGTTACCCACTTACTTGGGTAAGCAATGCTCAGACTGTCAACTGAATCTATGAAGGTTGGGAGCTTAATTCCTGTCCCAACCTGCTCACTTATTTCAGTTCACAGATATGTTGGATGGACAGGTGACTGGCGACTGAATGTCAGATTTCACGTTGACAAGAATTATGGGAGTCATAATTCTGCCTGTTCTGTGCCTAGAAAACATGTGTCAGAGCGGTTTTGCCTTTCTTCTACTGCTTTCCCTGGAAAACCCACTCTTTCGCCCTCAATCAAAACAAACAGCAAGCATCAGAAAACCCAACTGCTGCTTGTTTTGATTCAGAACTAAGGAGCCAACTCCTGGGAGCTAAGGTCCCTTCGGTCTCCTCCCTTAAGATACTTTGTGGGATGGGGCTTACCTGCCTTTCAATATTCTATTCAAGTTGGCACCTCTGAAACCCCAGGTTTTCCTGGGGGGAAACGGCAGGGCAAATGAAAATGTGAAGGAGCCCTAAGCTTGAGGGGGAGGAGAGGCAAAAGTTCTGTCTACAATATGAAAAGCTACGATAGCTTGTTTACATATAGAGGAGCTACGTGGACTGAGTAAATGCACCCTAAGAGCATATCTGTGCTTGTCGGCAGCTATGCTTCAGGTTTCCCTTTCTTAAAGAACCTTTTTTGGGGGAAATGGATGCTATTGCATTGAAACGAATTGGGTGGTTTGGTAATATCTACTCAATTGTTGTTTATTTCATAAAATTTATACACTGCTTGACTGCAAAGAAAATCCCTCAAAGTGGCTTAATAGAGAATAAAACAATAAGATTGCCAGTCAAAACAGCTCTTTGAAACGTTAAAGGATAAAATCAGCAATAAACTGGAAACAGATTAAAATAAATGTCAACATTCTACATGTCTGGGTAAAGGTAAAGGTAAAGTGACCCCTGACCATTAGGTCCAGTTGTGACCGACTCTGGGGTTGCAGCGCTCATCTTGCTTTATTGGCTGAGGGAGCCAGCATATGTGGCCAGCATGACTAAGCCGCTTCCGGCGAACCAGAGCAGCACACGGAAATGCCGTTTACCTTCCTGCTGGAGCAGTACCTATTTATCTACTTGCACTTTGAGGTGCTGTCGAACTGCTAGGTTGGCAGGAGCAGGGACTGAGCAACGGGAGTTCATCCCGTCATGGGGATTCGAACCGCTGACCTTCCGATCGGCAAGTCCTAGGCTCTGTGGTTTAACCCACAGCGCCACCCGTGTCCCTACATGTCTGGGTAGTCTTGCCTAAACAAAACTGTTTTTCGCAGGTGCTGAAAGGAGCACAGTGAAGGCACCCGCCTGATGTCAATAGGCAAGGAGTTCCAAAGTGTGGGTAATGCCACGCTAAAAGATTGTTTTTTTTCACAAAGGCAGGACAAGAATTATGCGGCACCTGTAACGGTGCCAGCTCTGCAGATCAAAGTGATCGAGTGGGCTATAAGATGATGTTTCAGGTAAATTTTCCTCTTGTCACCTGATTTGCATAGGCATTTCCATCATTTAACGATGAACTTGTGTGTGACAAGCAAGTCATTACAGCTATGGGCATTACTTTGACAGACAGAACTTTGCTACCTCTTGACATCACCTCAAATGCCAGGATGTCTGTTCACTTAACCCTGGATGTTGCAAAACTCAAATAAGAGGGACCAGATGGTGGGTTGGTTTGGATAAATTTGGAGCGATTCCCAATTCTGGTCCACCTGCCACCTGGTGTCATTTTGAGATTTGCCCTGATGGCTGCAAAAGTCCTGCTCTGAATTAATCAAAGCGTAAAAATAAGGCCTTGAGGTGATGCTGCTGGCTACATACCCAAATGGGTGAATGCTAGGACTATAAGGAAGTTGGCAATGCATTT